>NC_136975.1:15590371-15645371 GCF_032717465.1 Coenobita brevimanus | reverse complement strand
GGTGGTGGGGGGGCATCCCCTCTCTGGGCTTCCTCCGTGCCACCCTCTACCCCACTCCCTCACTCCCTCCTTTTCCTCCCTCACCCTCCCGTCCCTCCACGCACCAGCATCTCTTCTCCCACCACCATCTGCGTCCCTTCCAATCCACTCTACCCGGCTAGCCTTGTGTCCCCCCAACCCCACCCCCTCCCTCTCTCCTTGTCACTGACAACCCTCCCACCCCCTACAGACCCCCACATTTACACACCTGTTTTCATGGTAACACACTGATGTGCTTTCCTTTCATGCGATTTTTTTTTTTCCAACCCCTGTACCTATAGGCCTACTCCCCACAACCTTCTTTATTTCCCCCACAGCCTTGTAATCTCCTCATACCTACTGTACATACACCTGTTTTCATGGCTGGTGTGACAAAACACTATGAAATGACCTGTTTCAATAAGAAAAATAAGTATTTGTCAAAATTCTCACGTTTTAGATTATTTTCGAGGAGTAACTATTATAATTTTTTTTTAACTTTGATGCGCGATTGTGCGATAACCATAAGGCCTATGGGGATGCGGATTGCATTGCCAGCTGTGTAAATTCTTCCTCTTTAGCTACAACACATTCAATTTGCCCTTGGTGAGTGTCGCCAACCCCCCCCCCCTGAATTGTGGCTGGGGCGGGGGACCCGCCTGAAATAATTGCAGTCTTAAGGGGTTAAATTCACATATTTATGTCCGAGGATTAGAATCAACTTAAAAATCTTTCATATTCAAAACAAAGAATACACTATAAACCCTACCCCTTGTACCTATGCCGCACAGCCCTCTCTCCTACCGCATCCTCACTCTTGTATCCTATCATTTCCTTCATGTTCCAGTCCCACATCACATTCATATTTCATCAATAGGCACTCTTCCTTCTCAAAAAAAAAAAAAAAAAAAAAAAAAAAATCTTTCCCTGCATCCTGCTATCTGGGTATCTCTTCCCTCTCCTACACCTGGATCCCCGTCCCAACACTCAGATATCAGTCTCTGTCTCTCTCTCTGTCTGTCTCTGTCTCTGTCTGTCTGCCTGTCTGTTTGTCTCTCTGTCCTCCCTTCTACATCTAACCCTGCTGGTCGGTCCCGTATTTCCCGTTCCACACCCTCCTTCTTTCAGCCACTCCTTCCACCCCAGACCTCAGCAGCTAATGCATTATAAGTCTGTGTGTGTGTGTGTGTGTGTGTGTGTGTGTGTGTGTGTGTGTGTGTGTGTGTGTGTGTGTGTGTTTAGGAAACTAGAAACTGGAAAATGAGTTTCAATGAAACTTTGCAGAGTGGTTGGAAGGAGTCCACAGATGGGACCATTTAAAATTTTCTAAAGCTGTGTTTTGGCCTCTGTTAACTGCCCTTATTAGTGTTACATTACGCGGAAAATAAGACGGTGCTTTGTCTGTAGTTTCATGCGACTCCGTAAGAGCACTTGCTCCTGCGTCGACGCATTAATAGCTGGTTCCTTGCACAGCGAAGTGCGCTTCGGAAGAAGCATTCAATTGCTTAAGTGTTGAACAGCCCGTTAGGGCTGCGAAGCGCTTGTATACAGCATTATAATGAAGTGTCTATGTCCGACCGAAACTGTTGTAGCTCACCAATAAAATAACTTTCCAAATGCTGGTATAATATTTCCATAATATCGGCATCGTTTGCATCCATAATATCCAAAAGGATAGTGAGGTGATATGTGCAGAATAAACTGCTGAGGGAAATCTGTTATGAAATCTTCATCACTGCTTCGAATGCCGCCCTGAATCAGAGATATGCTCCAAAGTGTCACAGCATTATTCAAACACTTTTTTTTTTTTTTTCGTTCTGGTAACAGGCAATTTTATTCAGCTTTAGATGTGGTCACTTGTAATGCAGGCATTACTGAGGGTTGTTATCCAACCCCCTAAGTTCAAACACAGTGGCGTATATAGGGGGGGGGGGCACTCGGCCATGGCCCCCCCCTTTTGTCCCAGTAGGCCTACATATCTGCAGATTTAAATACATATACAAGTAATCAATGAATGCAGCCGTAAAAATAGGCTGCTTGATCTCAAATGATCAACTTTCACACGACTTTAGTAATCTCTCTCTCTCTCTCTCTCTCTCTCTCTCTCTCTCTCTCTCTCTCTCGCTCTCTCAACTTCATTCATGCGAGTTATAGTTTAATTTGCTCAATGTTTCATATACAGCACTCTCTCTCTCTAAGTCATCAATGCGAGTTTTAGTTTAATTTTTTAAATGTTTCGTATAAAAATGAACATTGCAGCTTCCAGGAATGTAGGAATCAACAATTGCATATGATCTACCATTTTTTTTTTTTTTATACATACCGGTACTGTAGAATTCCCTATTTAAATATTTTTCAAACAGCTCATTTTTGTTTCAGCCAAGATACTTAAACTTCTTTATATTGTTTTGCCACTGAATATCAAATAAGTGCAATGTATCCCTCCTGAGGCCTCAAAATGCCCCTAATAGTGCTTGATTTCCAAAAAATTTCCTGGGCCGGCTTACACCGCCCCCCCAGACCCCCCAGCTGTGGAGGCTCACTTCGCTCGGCCCCCCCTTAACAAAATTCTGGATTCACCCCTGTGCCCCCCTCCTTTCCACGGACCTATATACGTCACTGTTCAAACACCTCTCCCATGGCGAATAAAATCAGTCTGGGGAGAGCAAGAATAAAGTGAAAAGTGCGTCATCGAATTTACTGGTTTCAGTTTTTTAATACCTTAATGTGAATTTAATTGAAAAAAAAAAAAAGACATGCATATGGCAAGGTACAATTGGCCCTCGTAATACAATGTGTCTACTTCAAACTCAGTGCATGTTCCTTCCTATCCTCTCTGATGCATCATGTCACAGAGAACCATCAATGGGTAGCACAGGGATATTAGCCAAAAGAGAAAAGTTGGAAAGTGAACAGATGAAATATAAGGAAACATTTGTTTGTATGGGCAAAGAAAAATATTGTGTTTCTCAGTTCAGGCATATTAACCAAAAAAAAAAAAAAAAAAAAAAAATAAACAATTAGAAGAGGTCATTTGCCGGAAAAATTTTGTCGGTAAATAGTGAACATACGCGAGGTGTTGGTGGATGGGGGAGGGGTGCTGAAAAAGAGCGAGTCCCAAACCTGGCTAGAAAGTTACCCAGTTATGAAGGATTCCAAATGCAGTTTATCTTTTAAAACTAAATTTTCCAAAATCGTGACTCTCACCTCCTCGGCCTTGCTGAATCCAAACTACCTGCAGCTTCTGAATGTGTAAGTGGTGGTGGTAGCGATGTGGTGGAGGTAGTGGTGGTGGTGTTGAGAATATGGTGGTGTTGGTGGAGGGAGATGGTGGTGATGATGGTGGCAATGTAATGGCGGTGAGATTGGTTTGTGGTGAGGGTTATGAAAGTCTCTGTTGCCCTACACTGCCTAGACAGTATTAGTGCTTGCCAACAAAAACTTGCCGGACTACCTAATAGCCTTTCCATCACCATCGCAAAATACTTGCAAATACCATTATCATTTCTAGACCGTTATTACGCCAACAGTGACCAACTCTGACAAAAACGTCAAAGAAATTATTTTCGAATATTTTCCCATGTCGCAATTTAAGACAATTTCGCGTCGTTGTGTCGTGCGTGATCGAAAAAAAAAAAAAAACTTTAGTATTATATCTGACACTTAAGTATGTACGAGGGAGCTAGGGCTACGGTGCGAGTGGATGGTGAGCTGAGTGAGTTCTTTGATCTCAATGTGGGACTGAAACAGGGGTGTGTGATGTCTCCATGGCTGTTTAATATATATATGGATGGGGTTGTAAAGGAGGTGCAAGGTAGGGCAGTGGATGTGGGGGTGGCCCTAATGAATGAGGGTGAGATTTGGAAGCTTCCGGTGTTGCTGTTTGCTGATGATACAGTATTGTTGAGTGAAGATGAATGGGAGTTGCAAGGTTTGATGAATGAATTTGGGACAGTGTGTAGGAGGAGGAAGCTGAAAGTTAATGTAAACAAAAGTAAAGTTATGGTGTTTGAGAGGAATGAAGTCACAGAGTGTGCAGTGAGATTGGATGGTGAGGATATGGAGAATGTGAGTGCATTCAAGTACTTGGGTAGTGTGATGAGTAAGGATGGAACTTTGGGGGATGAAGTACGTGAAAGGGTACAGCAGGGAAGAAAGGTTGTTGGTACACTGAAAGCAGTGATGAGAAATAGGGAGGTGAGTATGGAAGTTAAGAAGTCACTGCATGATGGTATTGTGATCCCTACCCTGACGTATGGAAGCGAGGCGTGGACCTTGCAAGAGGGGAACAAGTCAAGAGTGAGAGCAGTGGAAATGAGTTACTTGAGAGGAGCATGTGGAGTGACGTGGAGAGACAGGTTGACGAATGAAGAAGTGAAGGAACGTTGTGGGGTAGATGTGGATGTGGTTGAAAAGATTAGGAGAAATACACTGAGGTGGTTTGGACATGTGGAGAGAATGGAGAATGAAAGACTGACTAAGAGGGTGTATGTAGGTGAGGTGGAGGGAGGGAGAGGGAGAGGTAGACCGAGGATGAGGTGGAGGGATGGAGTCGAGAGGTATATGAGGGAGGGGGGGGTGAGTTGGGGGGAGGGGAGTCAAATGGTGGGTGACAGAGTGACTTGGAGGCGTTTTGTCTGCGGCCACCCTTTGCGGGATTAGGGCGTCGGGCTAAAGATAGATAGATAGATAGATAGTATTACTTCTGGACTTACTGTGACCGAATTAGGTCGATCTTTATTACCATTGTCATGAAAGAAACGAACAAACGCACGGGCAGACACTTTTCATCTGTCTCAATTTCCGGCAACTTCGCACGGTCGCTTCGCGTGCGATCATAATATTTAAATGAGATGTGAACTATTTGGCAATACCTATATCACTATTTTCTACACACAGGGTGTCAAAGGGAGATGATATCTGGATTTAAATTGCAAAGGTAAATACACACGTAGAACAGTTTCCTTAGTCCCATGAAAGTGATACAAACGTCGTTTGGCTGTTGCTAATGTAGTGTACAATATAAGATTCCAATTCCAAGAAATGTTGTAAGCAAGCAGCACCCAATGTAGTGGCTTGAGGAGGCATGGAAACTCCATTTGTTAACACGCATTGAAAACATGTGAATGAGAGTGCTGCATCATAAACGCATGCAGCTATATCATACTGTAGACCTTTTCGGCCACCACCACCACCAGACACTATTGTTACTAGGGTGACTCCCTGAGAGCAATAGGATAAGTCGGTCACATGACCCTGCCAACCTCGTGTGAAAATGTATTACTAATTCTTTCTCAAGGAGATAATAATATTTCGGGAAACTCCCCCAAATTTTGTACATTGTGGTGCAACGCAACTTATAAATGATACAGTACTAAATGTAAATATACTAAACGACTTGTAACTGAGATGTAGACTAAACCACAAGTAATTACTCTGTACCAGATGGTTAAGTGGCCTTTTTGACACAACAGTCGCATGTGTGTGTGTGTGTGTGTGTGTGTGTGTGTGTGTGTGTGTGTGTGTGTGTGTGTTGTGTGTGTGCGTGCGCGCGCGCATCGGGGTGTCTCACTTAACGGCTTAGTGTGAGTGTGTCATGTCAACCAGAGGAGAGAGAAACATTGGAACATTAGGAGGGGAAGCAAGGGGAAGGATTAAAAAAGTGTTTGGGAGGTTCATGTCTAATGCTGACACCTTTATAGCCTAGTAGGTGCAATGGATACACAACACGAAAAAATCGAAAGTAAAACACACACACACACACACACACACACACACACACACACAAATTTGCTCTCTTTCTTTTGACTTCATTTATTATTTTACGATCTCTTATTAACCTATTCGTGTTCCCTCCCCCCCCCTCTCTCTCTCTCAGCCACTGACCCTACTGACATGCAACAAAGCCATTATAAACCACACAAAACTACTCTCTTCAATTCTGAAACGTATTTAATGTTTTTCTGCATTTTTCCACACGGTGTTATTACACGGTTACCGTCCTCGCGTGTCAAGACTTGACTGTAAAAAAAGGTAGTGATGTCTGTCTCTCATAAACTGTCTTGAATAATACCACTTTGAGAAATAACAATGGATAGTAAAGCTGTTGTGAGGCTCATGGATCGTTGGTGGGCTGTGGCCTTTGCAGCGGCGACGGCCATCTTGGTGGAAGCGGTGGCGGCGGCTGAGGAGGAGTCGGTGATTATGGAGTCAGCAGCAGTATCAGTATCAGTAGTAGTAGTAGTAGTAGTAGTTGTAGAAGTAGTAGTATTAGTGGTGGTAGTAGTAGTAGTAGTAGTTGTTGTTGTTGTTGTTGGGGGTTTCTCGTTGTTTTTGTTAATATTGTGTTGCAAACGAGGAGGTGGAAAGCAGATATACAGAGTGATAGAAAGGGGTTAATAAGGAGATAAAATCAGGCACAAGAGAATTAGATCATGGGACGTATACTGTAAGTGGCAGATTATAAAGGGAACTTAGGTCTCAAAATGTACACACATACCGCATTAGTTTGTGAATCTGTGGTTGGAGTGTGGTTCTATTGGGCAAATATTTACAGGGTTTACGTGACTAAAAAACACTAGGTTAACTAGAGTGTTACTGTGTGTTGATGCTGTTATTGTTGTTGTTATTACTGTTGTTGTTAAAGGTGGAGCACGAGGAGCACAGTGCTGCCCCCTGTTCTCCGGATAAGCAACCGTGTGTGTATTTGGTTGGTTGCTTGTTTCCCAGAAAGCAAGGGTATATATATATATATATATATATATATATATATATATATATATATATATATATATATATATATATATATATATATGGTAAATTTATATATATATATATATATATATATATATATATATATATATATATATATATATATATATATATTGCCAGATGCCTTAATCCCGTAAGAGGTGGCCACAAACAAATCGCCTCCATGTCGCCCGGTCCCTCGCCATTACACTACCCTGCTCCCAGCTCACATCCTTCTCTCTCCTATAAGTCTCCACCCCATCCCTCCGTTCATCCTTGGCCTCCCTCTTCCTCTTCCTCCCCCTCCACCTCACTCAAATACACTCTCCTCAATAGCCTCTCGCTCTCCATCCTCTCCATATGGCCAAACTACCTAATTGTATTTCTCCTAACACTTTCTATCCCATCCATATCAAATCCACAACGCTCCTTCACTTTCTCATTTGTCAGTCTGTCTCTCCATGTAACTCCACATGCTCCTTTCAAATAACTCATTTCCACTGCCCTCAGTCCTAACTTGTGTTCCTCGAAGAACGTTCAAGCTGCACTTCCATACGTTAGAATTGGTATCACAATACTGTCATGTAGCGAATTTTGTACTTCCATGCTCACTTCCCTGTTTCTTATCACTGCTTTCAAAGAACCATCAACCTTTCGTCCTTCTTGTACCCTTTCAAGCACTTCGCCCTCCAAAGCTCCATCCTTACTCGTTACACTACCCAAGTACTTAAATTCACTTACATTTTTCATTTCCTCATCATCCAACCTCACTGTACATCCAGTGACTTCATTTCTCTCTATGACCATAACTTTATTTCTCCCTATATTTACCTTCATATGCCGTTTCATTCACACTCTTCCAGAGTCATTCTCTAAGCCTTGCAGTTCCCCTTCACCTTCATTAAACAATACAGTATCATTTGCAAACACCAGTATAGGGTTTTTTCCAAACGTTGCCCTCTCTCAGCAAAACCGTTCAAACATCCATTGCCCCACCTTGTATCTCTTTCATAAACAGACTGAACAACCATGGAGACATGACACATCCCTGTTTCAATCAAACATTCAAACAGAAAAATTCACTCAGTTCACTATCCACATGCACAGCAGCCTTGTCCCCTCATACAAACTCTTCACGGCATTCAATAACTTCCCATTTACTCTGTATATTCTTAATACAATCCACATTCCTTGGCTATCCACCCTGTCATATGCTTTCTCCAAATCCATGAAGGCCGCATACAACTTCTTTCCGTTCTCTCGAAACTTTTCCACTAAAGACCTAGGAATGAATACCTGACCTATGCAACCTCCGAGTTCTTCTCCAACTAATTCCTCTGTCAATGAGTATCCTAAAATACGTTTTTCCTATTACACTAAAAAGACAAATGCCCGTACGATTACCACACACATCTTTTTCTCCTTCTCCTTTGTACAAGGGAATAATTATACTCGACTTACAATCCTCCAGGACTCTACCTTCCTCCCAAGCCAATCTGCACATTTTCCAAATTCATATTACTATTATCTCTCCATTATGCTCCATCATTTCACCACATACTTCTTCAGTTCCTGGAGCTTTCCCCATTTTCACGTTCTTCATTGCTTCCACTACTTCCATCGTACTGATTTTTTGCTCTATTCTCACCTCCCTCCTTCTTCCATCCATTCCCCAGCCACTTATCCTCGCATCACTTTCATTCTCTATGTTTAACAGTTCCTGAAAGTGATCCTCCATCTGCTTACTTTTTCTCCATTCTCCACTAGCAGTCTACCATTTTTTTCTTTCATTCCCAGACTAACCTCTTTATCACCCTCTCTTACTTTATCTTTTTCCAGAACATTTTTTTACGTTCCATCTACCTTACACTCAAATTCCTTCCAAATTCCTCATCCACTTTCTCCTTACTCTATCTTACTAATCTTTCCAAATGTCTCTTCTTCTCTGCGGATACCTATCTCTTCCGTCTCTCAATATCTTCCACGACCCTGCTTCCCATCCACTCACTATTTGCTTTCTTCTTATGCGCCACACCTTGTCTCACCTCTTCATTACACCATGCTGTTCCTTCCACCCCCTTTCGTCTTCTCTTCACCCCACACACCACCACTCATGCTGCAAATATTTCTTCTGTGAATACCTTGCACACACTTTCCACCTCCCTCATCTGCTCCAAACTATATTTACCCAACCTCTCCTGCACTTCTCTCTTATATTCTGCATCTTTTCCATTCTCTTGCAACCTTTCTACCCTCTTTGTATGGACTACTTCTTCCTGTCCTTCCCTCCTTCTATTCCTCCATTGCATTTGAACCTTGACTTTTGCAACCACCTCGTGTTGGTCAGAAAGTCCACTCCCCAACCTCTCTATGCTCTTGCATCTATTATCCACCTCATTCTGTCATCCAAACACATATAATAACCCTTGCAATCTGTTCTTTCAGTACACCACTCAACGCATCTCATCATTTTGTGCCTAAATAGAGTTTTGGCTATCACCATCTCCCTCCACTAACAAATGTCAATTAGAACACTGCTATTCTCATCCATTTCTGAAGGCGCACCCCATTCACCAACTGCTCCATCCACTCTCACATTCCCTTCTTTTCCATTCATATTGCCAGTCAGAAACACTCTCTCATTCCTTTCAAACTTTTCCATGCACACTTCCACATTTGCCCAGGACCCTTCTTTCACTCTACTTGCACGATCTTGCGTCGGCGCATACACATACACAATCGCCCACATTTATAGTTCTACTTTCAGTCTTACCCACACAATCCCTGAACCAACTGATCCATACTCTCTTTTTTTCTCCTTCCATCTCTTGCACAAAGCAATACATACTCTTTCTTTTGCCCTCTCATTCTCACCTACTCCCACGCATATACCCAATCCTTACTCGCACTCTCTCACACTCTCACTTCATCATTTAGTTTCAGTTACTCCACGTATGTCCACTTTTGCACTCTCACGCACCTGGTCAATCCCTCCCTCTTTCATTTCTTTATTCGCACCCTTTACATTCCATGTTGCAATCCATAACATGTCCTTTGTTCGGTTCTTAGACGTCACCTGTTGGTCAGTCCTGGTCCGTTATTTTAAGTCAGCTGTTTTCCTGGAAGGGGCACTAATTTTCCGCAACCCACTTGTTGCCACGTAGGGAACACCTGTTGGTTAGTTATAAGGCTGCCACCCAGCGCCATAAATGATTTCTTGGAATACAGAAAATCTTTTGGCTTGTCTCTCAATGGGTAGCTACCCTAAAATAGAGTACCGCTACACTAAGTGGGTGGATGATGGGCGCCCCAACCTACCATATACAGTACTGTGTATATATATATATATATATATATATATATATATATATATATATATATATATATATATATATATATATATATATATATATATTTTCACTCATTCATCATCTAAACTAGTGTTGTCCCATGAGGAGCGCAAGAGTTCGGGGCTAGGCAACTTGGTCCTGACATTTAAGATGAAAGTAACCAGCCTCATTCATCCCTGAGTAGCATTACGTGAGCAATAAACCCAAACCATCCCTTAGATATAAACCTGCACCGATTCAATCCGATCGGCGGGAAGGCGGGAAGGAATGGTGGGTGGATGAGGGAGAGAGGGGTGACATGATGTAAGTGCGTGTGGGATAGAGGTGAGATATGGTAGGTGGGTGGGGGAATGGAGTGAGGCGGCGTGGGAGGGGATGAAGTGGGTCGGTATGGTGGGGGAGGGAGTGGTAAGATGCTGGGAGAGGTTGGGAGCTGGGATGGAGTAGCGTGAGAGAGAGGGAAAACGTTGTGGGTGAGTGTAGGATGGTGGTATGGGGCGATTTGGTGCTGTGGAAGAGATGGGTCAGATAGTGGCTGGGCACCGGAGGGAATGGTAAGGTGCTTTATAACTTGTACGTACATCATGTTATATAACAGTAGCAGCTGAATGTTTTGTAATGTTGCGACATATCTCACTTAATAGCGAGAGATTCAATATTCAATGACAACTTCTGCATCTAAAAAATATACACGAACAAAGATTCATGAATGGGTGTGATTTCAACTACATATTATTGTCTTCTGTTGAGCTATGACAAAGCTTTGTTACTTGCTGTTGGGGTAATAAAGAAAACTGATGCCAGCTGCTTTGTATAATACATCCCTTCTCTAAAAAAGTACAACACAGAAACCATCACGCAGCTATGGTTGTACCAGATATCTAAAGGATTCTTGCAGAGAGCTACAAGAATTAAATAAATTTCATGAATGGAGCAATAAATGGCAAATGGAATTTGGTGTGGACAAGTGCCATGTAATAAAGTTTGGTAAGAAAGACATGATTGGGATCATAAGTTAGGAGAATAAAGCCTACACATATCAGAAAGGGAGAAGGGAGAAGGACCTAGGAGTGATTATCAATAACAGACTAAGTGGGAAGGTAAGTAACGTCATAACATGTATACAGTGCTTGCTAATATGAGAATATCATTCACATATATAAATGAAGACATGCTGAGAAAGATGATAACATCATTTATCAGACTAACCCCGGAGTATGCATTAGTAGTCTGGAATCCTCATCTCAAAAAACACATAGATAAGATTGAAAAAGCACAAAGGACATCTAGAAGATGGGTACCAAGCTTAAGGGATTTAAGCTACGAAGAAAGACTAGAAAAACTGAATCTACCAACACTACAGGAGAGAAGGAAAGGAGGAGACATGATTATGCTATATAAATGCATCTCAGGGAAAGAGAGAATAGACATAAATGAATATAAAACCTATGGGGAAGCATCAGCAAGAGGACACTGAAAAAAACAACAACAAAATGAGAGGCGATAAAGATAAAAGAAAATTCAGTTTCCCAAATAGGGCAACTAATCATCGGAATCCACTACCAAATGAAATAGTGTACCAAAATTAGTAATAAATTTAAGGATATGTATGATAAAAAAGGTTTAACAAACGGGACAGTACGAGCTTGTCTCATTCCTGTAAAGATACAATTAGGTATGAGCAATTAGGTAAGGTAAGAACACACACACACACACACACACACACACACACACACACACACACACACACACACACACTCCTCCACGCACACGCGAGTGAAAGAAAGAGCGTATGACGGGTTTTGTGGATTGAGTTACGGGAAGGAATGATGCAAATGGCTGAAAAAAGAACGGGAAGACATCAATTCATCGTTCCCTCCCCCCGACGTATTTTATATGAAGATCCGTGAAAAGGCGTCCACTCCTTGATTTTTACAAGGATTTTGTAGATTGTCCCTCTGTATGCACAAAATCTTGAATTCCGCAAGACGTCGGGAGTTTCGCACTCCTTAGCCGAGTTTCCAGCCAATATGATTGTTTTTTAGTGTTTTAGTCAGAGCATAAAACTATCACACAGTATCAAAAATTTTAACGGTAAGTATACATGGATTAGCACACACGTAAAATCTTACTTCCCTCCCCCGTAATAGTAACATCCATGGCCAGTGTGTTAGTTGAAGATCAAATATCTCTATGTATGTGATAAATAACCCCTGCCGAGCTGATTCTTTGTAAAGTAGTTTACCTGTCCTAAGGCACTGATACATAACAAATGTAATCTGTACCTCATTGAAGCTTGCATCTTGGCCTTTGCAGACCACCGTTGTGCAATCATACTGAGGTCTGCAGCTCGGCAACACATAATAATGGATATTATTTACAGAGATGTTCTCTTTACGAGAGTTCTGTCCAAAGCTGAACAGTATCGTCTGGCAAAAGCAAGATAAAAATGCATAACTTTATCGTACTTATGTGTATAAAAAAAAAAATGAGGCTCTTTAGAAACTAAGAACCAAATCAGCCTCAGATCCTGCGCTCTCATTCCTCTTCTCGTGTCCTTATTCTTTCTCATATTGATTCATATTCATATTCATCTCTTCCTCCCTCCTTCACCTCTTCATCTCTCTCTCTCTCTCTCTCTCTCTCTCTCTCTCTCTCTCTCTCTCTCTCTCTCTCTCTCTCTCAATGAAACTGATGAAAGTATAATAATAATAAATAAGGGTTAGCATATATAGGAAGGTGAGTTGTGGATGCAAGATGATGGTACTATGAATGAATTCTCATGTTAGGCATGCTGCAGGAGACTGCAGGAGACGACGCAACATTCTGAAAAGGAGGAAAGTAACGAAAAGAAAAAGTGAACAATATAACAAAATGCACAAAAGCCGAAGGATCAACACAAGAGAGTTGTAATTGTGAGGACTGCCAAGTATGAGAGGCAGTTACACTACTGGTTTAATTTAAAGGGATTCCAATTGTTCTGTGTAAAGTGAACGACAACAGTCAATAATTCACGTCTGCTGTGACTTAAATATTTTAAGCTTTTAGTAAACGCCTTCATTCAGTAGTTTGAATAACTGATTTCTAGACCTACAGGAACACGGAATCCCTCAAGAAGTCGGGAGTTTCGTACTATGAAGGGCGGATTTCATCCAGTAGATTTCTTACAGAAAACTTCACACAAATCAATAAAATGGAACATGATTTGAAAACAAAGCGTTTGATTTTTTTGCAGTAACTCTATAGTTAAAAAAACACGCACACACACACACACACACACACACACACACACACACACACACACACACACACACACACACACACACACACACACACACACATTTGTGCAGTAACTCTATAATTAAACACACACACAGACACACATACACATACACACACACACACACACACACTTCCTTACTACAAGCTGTCCTTCTGAAACAAGACGATAACTACTGTACTCACTAAGATGATGTGTTTCTCAGTCTTTGGTGCCAACACGTGTGACTGTGTACACCAGTTCTGGATCAGCATACTGTCACACAGTCGGAATGTCAAGTCCGGGTTGGTTGGGAGAACTCTGTTTTGGTTGTGCCGGCCAGGTTCCAAGCTTCTTCGAGATGAATGGTTCCTTTCACTGCAGAAGGCTAGCCATTGATTTTTGTCAGATGTATTGGTTTCAAGATCTTTTCTTATGATGTTGCATTTCTTAAGAGTTGTCCTTATAATATGATCTTTATATGTCTCCTGTCCGCCTGAGTTAAAACATAGCGCAGAGAGTTGGCCATACAGAACCTGGGGGGGGAGGGAGGAGGTGATGCTCAAGAATGCAGAACACACGTCCGACCCAACTATGCTTTTTTTTTTCCTTCTTTTTTCTTTTTTTTAGCCAGCATTGTTTCTATGCTGGTTGGTCTTTGTACAGGTTGAAAATACATGCTGATAATATTTTTACTCCTTACACCATATTGCCTTATCTTTTTATACATTTTTGTCATGATGTTATGTCTTCTTTACATAGATTTAGCATTATTTTCAGCTGAACGATGAGTCTAATACATTACAAAGGTGTTCCTATGTATTTCGTGGCATTTATCCACATTCCTAAAAGGAAATATCACAGACAGTTTAAAAGACTTATCACAGGGGTCCCTGAGAGAAATTTGAGCACTTCACTGAAGAGAGAGACGCTCTGTGTGTGTGTGTGTGTGTGTGTGTGTTCTTACCTAATTGTTCTTACCTAATTGTATCTTTACAGGAATGAGTCAAGCTCGTACTGTCCCGTGTCTTAAACCATATTTATCGTACATATCCTTAAATTTGTGAATTGTTTTAGCACACACTATTTCATTCGGTAGTGCATTCCATTGATCAATTGCTCTGTTTGGGAAACTGAATTTCATTACGTCTTTATCACCTCTCCTCTTATGCAGTTTTTTGCAGTGTCCTCTTGCTGATGCTTCTCCATATGTTAAGTAATCATTTATGTCTATTTTCTCCTTCCCTGATATGCACTTATATAGCATTATCATGCCACCTCTTTTCCTTCTCTCCTGTAGTGTTGGTAGATTCAGTTTATTTAGTCTTTCTTCGTAGCTTAGATCCCTTAAGCTTGGTATCCATCTTGTAGCGGCCCTTTGTGTGTGTGTGTGTGTGTGTGTGTGTGTGTGTGTGTGTGTGTGTGTGTGTGTGTGTGTGTGTGTGTGTGTGTGTGTGTGTGTGTGTGTGTTTTGGTCTCTTAGGGATGACACTGTGTCCCTCAGCCTGGAGCTTTTCCTTCTCCAAGTCCCATTATGAGTTAGGACATGTTTTGAAAGTGAAACCTGCCATGAAGACTGTAAGATATGGGAAGAAGTACAGATCCATTGTGTAAGGAGGTGCAGAACTTCTGTGCAAGCAGCTTGCCACCTTAGAGTGAAAGTACGCAGTCTCTTACACCAATGTAATACCAAAAACTGTTTTGTAATTACGAATTATGGGTGATGAGTTCTTGTCCGGTGCAGTATGACTCTAACAAATATAAGATAGGGTGGTCAAAGGGCAGTAGAATTATTTTAATTCCTTGAAATACTCCTATGAAAAATAATATTTTTCACATTCACATGCATAATAATTTTACCTTGGTGATTTGCTTAAAACTACCTGAAAGCTTTAACCCTTTCACGGATACAAGTCTGTAAGTGGACTAAAAACGGATAGTACATAATGATGATGATGATGATGATGATGATGATGATAATGCTACTATATATTTCTTTCTGACTGAATATAATATTTAGCTAAGCGAGTTTCAGCCACACTCAAAAAAGTGTGTTACCAGGATACGGGACGAGGACCCAACTCGCTATGTATCCCCCCAACCACTTTCCCCAACCTCCTCCCTTTAGAAAGTGATTACATTAATTTTTCAAATGTCATTACCACTATATAATAATGAATTACAGAAGTAAAAGATTATCCTTATTAATTAATTATACACGTGTGTGGTTTGTGAGGACTGTTTTGGTGTGTGAGGACTGTGTTGGTGTGTGAGGACTGTGTTGGTGTGTGAGGACTGTGCTGGTGTGTGAGGACTGTGCTGAAGTGTGAGGACTGTGCTGGTGTGTGAGGACTGTGCTGAAGTGTGAGGACTGTGTTGGTGTGTGAGGACTGTGCTGAAGTGTGAGGACTGTGTTGGTGTGTGAGGACTGTGCTGAAGTGTGAGGACTGTGCTGAAGTGTGAGGACTGTGCTGAAGTGTGAGGACTGTGCTGGTGTGTGAGGACTGTGCTGAAGTGTGAGGACTGTGCTGGTGTGTGAGGACTGTGCTGAAGTGTGAGGACTGTGCTGGTGTGTGAGGACTGTGCTGAAGTGTGAGGACTGTGCTGGTGTGTGAGGACTGTGCTGAAGTGTGAGGACTGTGTTGGTGTGTGAGGACTGTGCTGAAGTGTGAGGACTGTGTTGGTGTGTGAGGACTGTGCTGAAGTGTGAGGACTGTGTTGGTGTGTGAGGACTGTGTTGGTGTGTGAGGACTGTGCTGAAGTGTGAGGACTGTGTTGGTGTGTGATGACTGTGCTGGTGTGTGATGACTGTGCTGAAGTGTGAGGACTGTGTTGGTGTGTGAGGACTGTGTTGGTGTGTGAGGACTGTGCTGAAGTGTGAGGACTGTGTTGGTGTGTTAGGACTGTGTTGGTGTGTGAGGACTGTGCTGGTGTGTGACGATAGTGTTGGTGTGTGATGACTGTGTTGGTGTGTGAGGACTGTGTTGGTGTGTGAGGACTGTGTTGGTGTGTGAGGACTGTGTTGGTGTGTGACGATTGTGTAGGTGTGTGAGGACTGTGTTGGTGTGTGAGGACTGTGTTGGTGTGTGAGGACTGTGTTGGTGTGTGAGGACTGTGCTGGTGTGTGAGGACTGTGTTGGTGTGTGAGGACTGTGTAGGTGTGTGAGGACTGTGTTGGTGTGTGAGGACTGTGCTGGTGTGTGACGATTGTGTAGGTGTGTGAGGACTGTGTTGGTGTGTGAGGACTGTGTTGGTGTGTGAGGACTGTGTTGGTGTGTGAGGACTGTGCTGGTGTGTGAGGACTGTGTTGGTGTGTGAGGACCGTGCTGGTGTATGAGGACTGTATAGGTGTGTTAGGACTGTGTTGTGTGCGAGGACTGTAGTGGTGTGTGAGGACTGTGTTGGTGTGTGAGGTCTGTGGTGGTTTGTGTGGATTGTGTTGGTGTGTGAAATATAATCTATTCGTGAGAACAAAACAGACTCGACCTTCTCATGGACCCACTTCACGTGTAACTAAGGAGAGAGAAACAGGTAGACCTTTATCATACAAATGGATGGCGAGTAAGAAAGGGCCGGGCACAAGGCGGTACATGTACAGGAGAAAAATGCTTGAAAAAGTATAATAATTGCAAATTTCCACATCAACAGCCTTGTGCCTTACCTACCTCCTGTTCTGCCCTCTCCTCTGTTGTATAAAGGTCTATCTGCTTCTCTCTTTACCTACATCTGAACGGGGTCCTTGAGAAGGCTGAATCTGTCACAAATATATTATATAGGAATTTCTAAATTCGAGTACTGCAAATTAAGATTGAAGGGTACAGAAAAATATTGTTATAACCAATTATTCAAAGGGCACGGTAGCTCTATCTGCTCATGCTACGTCCCAAGGAGTATTCTGAACAACGCAATAACAAACATTCAATTATGTATAGTTATATCCAAAATATCATCAATATATAAATTGTTACTCAGTGAGGCAGTCCCTAAATACCTACAAATCACTCAGTAGACTGTCCTTCTGATGTCAGTTTATTAGTCATTTCCCACTGGTCAATCACTAGCCTATCACCGAGACCTTTGTCGGTCAGCCAGTCAGTCTCTCCAGAAGTCAGTTCCTTGATCCTTTGTTAGTAGTCACCACGAGGAAATGCAGTTGCCAGCCAAAGCTCCGTACATGGGAGGTCACCATTAAATTCTTAAGAGTAGACTATTAACTAGGAAACGTGCCAGTCCTTGGATTACTAAATCACTTTGAGCAGCCTGTACCTTCCTAGTTAAACCTATATCTCTGTTAATGGGAGTACAAGCTGTTCCCTGGTTAATGCACAGGCACAGTGTGGATATGAAGGGTGAGGTCCAAAGCCTTGCCTGGTGCTTTCAAGGGAGACAGCAGTCAATCAGGCCCCGGCTCCTTTTCTCCACTGTGAGACCATGCTTCATTTCAGTTGATCCACCCCCAGCAGCATCGACCCCTGGTACGTTAAAAAGATCCCAATGGGTGCCAATTAACTAACAGGGCCCTCAGTGACCCACAGCCCATCACAGGTCGAAAGTAATAGTAGTAACGGTTAACTCGGGGCTATCCATGCCTATGCTCCTAGTCTATGTACTGTCTGGCGGTATTTGATCCTACACACTCGAACATCCTTATAACTCTATACTTACAACTATTATAATATAAGTAAGCTGGAGGATTCTTATGCTGCAAAATCCTCACCTTCTGTATCTCTATTTACATCTATCATATAAGGAAATTTTTAAACATAAAAATATAAACCGTAATAATGTAAACTCAGTCATACTCTATACATATTCGCAGACGTGCATATTCATTCTTAATTTCCAAAACAAGACTTTCACTGATTGGGCATGTTACCATAGCATTTCGTACATATTTTATTTAAATACTGATCACAGGTGTGCTTGTGACATACTTGACATTGTTTCATGGACAATTTTACTTTAGGGCGATTCTGAGTGTATCCTGGACCATAAATAGACTCCAGGCATAAATGACACTTGTGCCGCTTCCCTGACCTATTCTCATGAGATATTTCTGGGACGGCCTCCTCTACATCTCCCCTGTCCGAGCATCAGATTCATCTTAGCTATTGTATTCCTGGTCAAAGCACAAGCCTGAACTTTTCTTCTTTCAATTTGAGGATTACACAATGCCTTCACTAACTGCCAGCCATAGGAGATTGAAGCAATTTTTCTTGGGTCCTGATTATTATGTAATGAATAAATTGTCTGTGAATTTACTCTGGCAGTGTCGAGAATGTAGCCAAGGGCATTCACTGTCCATCTTCTAGATTTAGTGTGTACTGTATGAAAACTTATTCTTTGATCCATAATGTCAGTGCCTCTTTTAGTGAAATCATACAATTTAAATATAGCTGGTTTTTTTTCCAAATCATCATCCTTGGTAATGCCTAATATAGGGGAGACTGTGCTCAGAAGTAACACATTTTTCTTACCTTTGCTTTTGGTGGGTGTTACATAGGAGTTCAGTGTCATTTCCTCCCCGTGTTTCTTCCAGTAAACTTGGTATGACTTATCTTCCCTTTCTGTGACTGTCTTTATCTCTGGTGGTATGCCTTTCCTGGTAGAATCTATAGTACCTAAGGCTGAGATACCTTGTGTTTGAAGCCACTCCAATAACTCTATATAGGTGTACAATCTATCCAGACTAATAATCCTACCTCTAAGGTCGACTGAGGCTTGTAACTGACTTACCAGAGCTTTCACTGTTGGGACTGTACCGCGTATGTAGTGTGGTCCTGGCTCTCCAGAAGGTTTACCTGAATATACAGCTGTCCTAAAGATAAATGGATATCTAACAGCATTAACAGATTTACTGTATATAGGAGGCCGTAGCATACAGGTTTGCTCTTATTGTACTGTCTGAACCCTATTTGTGTTCTACACCCATACAACGTTTCATCAATGGTCAAGAAGTCACCTAGCTCTAACACTGAGCAACAACAGTTATTGGACTGTTCAAAAAGCTCCCTAATTGCTGCAAACCGATCGTGTACCCATCTCTGGTGTCTGGTATCAATGTTGTCAACAGTTATGTTGGCATATAAGAAACCAAATCGTTTTACAGACATGACGGCTCCAAATATTGGGTGACCAAACCCTTCCATGAAGAGACATTTATAGCAATATTTATTTTGTCCCAACAAGCCTCTTGCATAAAGCAGTCCAAAAAAGCCTTTCAATTCTATGGCATCAGTCACCTTGACGTGTGTTGGTATTTCAGCACTGTCAGTATTAGAAATTTCGGTAATTATGCCTTGAATCTTATTGTTAGTATGGGTTACAATACCATCAATCATATTAGAGGTTATAAACAACTCCCATGCCATTAGTTCTACATTAGCTGACCTTGCCTTTCCTAACAAACATCCTTCACTGGGGAATATCTTCTCAACATGCCTATCTTCTGTATGATTGGTCCATGTTATCGACTTACCGATATCTGATTTTCTCTGGGGTTTCTCTAAAATGCAGGTATATTCCCTGAGCTCGTGTGGCAGGACAAATTCGTCATAATTTTGTTTGTTCAAGCATTGGTCCAAAGAACTGAGTAATCTATTTCTCATCAGTGGCTTTCTGTTTCTGACTGGTACCCACTCTTCTTCATTCATAATGTCATCATTCTGATCCTCATCTTCATCATCGCCTTCAGCTACTCTATCCAAGACAAGGTCATCATCGCCAACTACCTCTGCCAAGTAATCTTCGTCTGGGTCGTCAACATAGTCGAAAGTAAAAACCATGACTACGTCCTTCAGCACGTCCATCCCGTCCCCTAATTAATGCCTAACTAACCATCCGGCATGCACCTACATGAGCCGCGAGGTTTGTGTGTTTGCACATTACAATACACGCGTGTATATCTGTGTGTATGTGTACGAACAACCATTTCATTGGGTATGAGGAGTCATAGAGAAAAAACAATGAATAATAGGCTACATAGATAATAAAATTAGTGCATGAAATAACCATTTCACTAGGTATGAGGAGTTATAAAGAATGAACAGCGAATAATACATAGAAAAAAAAGTAGTTTTAATGAAAATAGGAAACGTACCGTACGTCTGGAAGCTGTGTTGATGACCGTTAGGCTTGTGTAGGCTAAGGTCCCAGATATTCCACTCATCATCGAGCGTTTTCTTTTTGCTTAGCGCTCTCCACAGGGAAAAATAGTTTATTTTAGAGAAAACGCTCGTTTCAACCCAGTTTTTTTTCGCTCAGAATCACCATTTGTTGTGTTTCCAGTGATTTAATAAGAAAACAATCGTAAGACCATGCATTGCTTACAAACTAGAGTTTATTGGTAAAAATTAGTTAGGGCGTATCAAAAATGAGACGCGTTGCACCGAATAGGGTTAAGGAGTACTTGTGTGACACTATAACTCCCATGGTGTTATTGCTTGATAATGGAACTGAGTTCGCCTCCCAAAAGTTCAAAAGTCTGTGTAAACAGTTCCATCATTAACCGCCCCATCCCGACGTTTTCTGGGCAGTGGTACGCCCCAGTCCCGACATTTTTGGACCTTTTTTTTTTTTTGGCTTAAACATCCGCTTTTGGTGAGAAACATCGAAAATTCATAGAGAAATCGCTCACCTGAGGTTTAAAATACTCGATCTAGGTACGAGTACCTCCTTACCTGACTGGGTTTTCTAACAGGCTGGCACCAAAGAAAACAAGTTCTATGGGAGGGTAACTATTTTATCCACTCATAAACAGTATTTATTTATTTACTTGGTACGAATTTGTATGTAGTACAAGAGTATATTGGTTTTCAAACAATAATATAGACATTATAAGCATTGTTTCACTCACTAACTCATCACCATTCCTGACCTTCTTTTCCCACATTACCTGATCATCATTTCTGACTGTTTCTTCCTCTAATGCTATGTAAACTTTGTCCTCCACATTGTCATCGATTGGGGGATCATTCTAGCCCTGAATGTCTTTATTGGCCAGGTCACTGGTAACAGGTGAACTGCTGAGACAATGGCATGCAGGGGGTGGAAGAGGTCATGTGGTGTAAGGCATTGTCCCTGCTTGGCATCTTGTAGAGGAATAGAGGAAGGTGTCCCGTGTATACGTACCAAAAATCACTCGCAAAATCACTTGCGAAAATTGAAAATTGTGCAAATTAGGGACCTTGCAATGTTGCCGCGTTAATTCACATCTCCGGGATATGAGTGCACATCATGTGAGGACGTGAATTCACATCTCCGGGACGCGGCGGGTTAACCCGTCACGTCCTGACCACTTTCGCACCTCCGACACCCTCCAGTCCCGGCCATTTTTGGAAAAACTTTTTTTTGGCTAAAACCTCCGCTTTTGGTGTAAAACATCGATAATTCATAGAGAAATCGCTCACCTGAGGTTTAAAATACTCAATACAGGTAGGAGTACCTCCTTACCTTACAGGGCTTTCTATCAGGCTGGCTGCAAAGAAAACGAGTTCTATGGGAGGATAACTATTCCACACCACTCCTAAACGGTATTTAATTATTTATTTGGTACGAATTTATATGTAGTATGAGAGTATATTGGTTTTCAAACAGTAATATAGACATTATAAGCATTGTTTCACTCACTAACTCATCACCATTCCTGACCTTCTTTTGCCACATTACCTGATCATCATTTCTGACTGTTTCTTCCTCTAATGCTATGTAAACTTTGTCCTCCACATTGTCATCGATTGGGGAATCACTCTGGCCCTGAATGTCTTTATTGGCCAAGTCACTGGTAACAGGTTAATTGCCGAGACAATGG
Source organism: Coenobita brevimanus (assembly GCF_032717465.1). Lineage (NCBI taxonomy): Eukaryota > Metazoa > Arthropoda > Malacostraca > Decapoda > Coenobitidae > Coenobita > Coenobita brevimanus. The sequence continues at coordinate 15,623,185 of NC_136975.1, read as the reverse complement.
CGTGCAGGGGGGGGGGAGGTTATGTGGTGTAAGGCATTGTCCCAGCTTGGCATCTTGTAGAGGAATAGAGGAAAGTGTCCCATGTATACATACGAAAAATCACGCGCAAAAATTGAAAATTGTGCAAATTAGGGACCTTGCAATTGCAAAACGTACCAGTAAATTGACGGAACTGGCAAATGCAAAATGCTGCAATGTACCCATACGTCGACGGGACGTCTTGGATTAAACTTGCCTACACTACGCCTTATCACCCATGGGGAAACAGTATGTCGGAAAAAAATGTATCACACAGTGAAAAGTGTGCTAAGTAGTTTGCGTATTGGTCATCCACTTAGGTGGTCAAAATACCCTAGTAAGCATTAGAAAATTATAAGCCATGCTGCTCACACAGCTTTGAGAGAGACACCTCACTTTGTGCTTTTCTCTCAGAGAGCCCCAAGACCAATTAGTGTGACCCTCCCTGTGACTAAGGACCCAGATGAGGGGGAAGCACTAAGAGTAGCCCATGAGATAATTCAAGAAACTTCAAAAAAGCAATCTAAAGGAAATCTCGATAGGGCAAATAAGAACCAGAAGAGTGAGGTTGAGGAAAAGTGTAATTTAATGTGGGTGAAAAATGAAAATCCATTATTAAGTACAGTACAAGCCGGACGTTGAACATAAAGTGGCTTGGATTAAGTACAGTACAAGCCGGACGTTGAACATAAAGTGGCTTGGATTAAGTACAGTACAAGCCGGACGTTGAACATAAAGTGGCTTGGATTAAGTACAGTACAAGCCGGACGTTGAACATAAAGTGGCTTGGACCATTCTGGGTGTTGGAGTTCATTAGAGATGGTTCGGCATATAAACTGTTGAATATGTTTGACGATGTGGTGATGTACTAAGCAGCTGACAAGATAAAGAAATACTATGAAACTGAGAAGTGGCTGCCTAAACTACAGGAACATGTACGAGTACTGTATGTAGTGACGTGGATTTGGACTGTGCCATAGCATTTCAGCCAAGAGTGAGGAAACCACTGTCAGGACTGATCGAGGATCTTTCAAAACAGTGCAGTCCTCGGATGTATGGCTGTAATGAAAGTATTTGTAATGGATCATTGTAATAAAGTGTAAAATGGGATTCTTCCATGAAGTTTGCTACACTGTGATAGTAACAGTTACAAAAAAAAAAAAAATTATACTCAATTGTATACTCAGCTGACAAAAGTACTTAATTTTTCTCAAGACCCATTGACTGTAATTGATACTTTGGACCTTAATGTCATTGGGAAGGTGCTATTTTCTTTTGATCCATGCTTGTGTAGCTTTGCAGATAATGATGTGTACCTTAATTTTAAATGAGCATTGTTCTCAAGATTGTATTTAGGTAATGGCTTATTTACTTGTGATATACTGTAGTCTGTTTTCTTACTTGACAGTCTGTGGGAGAGAAGTTACACTTCCGGCTGGCCCGTTGGAACGTGGGCTGACTCGAGTAATTCTAGGAGTTTTTCTTTTATGCGAATAAGTAGGAACCATAGGCCAGGAGCCCACAAACAATTCCTTCCAAGAAAAAAAAAAAATACAAAAGTGAGTCAAATTCAAGATCTGTTCATTTCGAGACGCCTGGACACACTGCATTTGAAAGACTGGAGATCATAGGAAGTAGGAAATACAGAGAGAGGGAGACAATTCAAGAGTTTACCCGTTGCATAAGTGAAGGACTAGGAGTAACGGTTCACTCCTGCATTAGAGAGTTGGACAGAAAAGGGATGAGAGTTTGTTGCTAGATGGGTGCTATGCGCCCGTTGTAGAGGTGGAGGGATGCAAGCAGACAGTTCAGAGGAGCAGTGACCGTGGAAGTAGCGATAGAAAAGAGATAAAGAGGCAACAGTGTGGTGAAGAGACAAAGGTTGAAGGAATCCAGTAAGAGGAGGAGAGTTAATGAGATGAAAAGCCTTTGACTCCACCCTATTGAGAAGAGCTGGATGTGGGGAGCCTCCCCACAAATGAAAGTTGTACTCTACACAGGGGCGAATAAAACCTGTGTATAAAGTCAAGAACTGTGCAGGGGTAAAGAAGGTACGGAGTCGGCTTAGCACACCTAATCTCTTGGAAGCTGATTTTACGAGAGATGTAATATGATCTTGAGAGAATGAAACCCCAAGCATGTTCAAGGATGATGCAGGATTGAGCTGGATGTTATTAAACATTAGTGGGTACTCCTGTGGAAGATTCTGTCGGTTGATAGGTGTAAAAACTGTCTTTGATGCATTAAAAACAAGGTTATTTTTACCCGATTCAGAGATACGAACTAAGTCAGACATTAGGTGTGCCATAGCTTCATCCCTTGTTTGTTGAAGTAACTATCTGGTTCCATTAGGAAACGCTTGTATGACTGGTGGTATGGTAGCAGAGAGTATGAGTATTGAATGGAAATGAGAATGAAGGGGACAACTAGCATAGAAACGAACATCATCTTTATTTCAAACGTTTTGACATTTAAAATGTCATCATGAGTGATCTAAATGGAATAATTAAAAAACAAAAAATGTTAAAACACTAAGAATCTGTCACAATATTGAATAGGTGAATAAGAAAAAGAAAATAGCACACACACACACACACACACACACAGCCTAAAACAAAGAAAGAGGGGAATGCCAATGGGATTAAACAAAATTATATAAGAAATACTGCAGACATGACGTTATTTAGAGATGGGTTGTGGGTTTTAACATATATTGATTCAAGCAATCTTAAGTTACTGTTTGATGAATAAGATAATATTTTAAAATACTCTTCTTAAGTTTGATATCACAGGATTCACAGTGGTCTCTTACTGCTGAATGAGGAAGGGATCAGAGTCTTCGACGTGTCTTGCTTGACTGACTCATATGATCAGCCCCCCATACACGCACAGTTTTAACTGACAGGCCGACTGAACTGACGGGCCTGCAAGCCACTGCGTGTGCCCACACACTATTCAGTTCTGCCTTCCGTCTAACCCAGCGTTTTTTAACCTGGGATGCTAGAATCCCAAGGGGGTGCTGAAATCAATTTTAGGGGGTGCTGGAAAATGCTGCATTATATGTTTTCTTACAGGATTTGCTTAGTTTGGCATCCTTGATTTTTTTTTTTTTTGAGACAGTATATAATAAACTATCAGGCAGTACTTCATTTTACTTTAACCCTGCAGTAGTGTAGCAACTGCAGTCCCAGTAACCAGATGTAGAGGGGTACTGGACTGAGACCTTATTACAAAGGGGATGCTGAAGTCGGAAATGGTTAAGACACTCTGGTCTAACCTCAGTTGACACCCAGCCAGCACCATGGCAACATCTCTTCCTCCCCAACATCCGGAGACTGTGCTTCTCAGCCTAGCTGGGATGCTGACATGCATGAAAAAAAAAAAGCCGAAGCAAATGGTGTAAACAATGGCTGCTACGTAGCGGAAAATTTTCCCACACAAAACTGTTATCACTGTTTTGAGAGTGATGACTGGTTTAATTACCTGCGGATGGACCAGGAAACCTACTACAAGTTGCTGTCTGTCGTTGAGCCTCTCATCACTAAACAAGATACCTGCATGAGGAAGTCCGTATCTGCACATGAGAGGTTAACAGCTACACTGCGATACCTTGCAACTGGGAGGTCGTACGAAGATTTGAAATATTCCACAGCAGTGTCAGCACAAGCACTTGGACGAATTATACATGAAACTTGCCATGCAATATGGCAAACACTTGGAAAGGAGTATTTGAAGGTTAGTAGACACAGGTTAACCCGCCCCGTCCCGACGACGTATGGGTACGTTGCAACGATTTGCATTTGCCAGTCCCGGCGACGTACCAGTATGTCGTGCAATTGCAATGTGCATAATTTCGACAATTTTCAAATTTCGCGCTTGATTTGCGGTATGTACCCTCGCCTGACCTTTCCCTACCTGCCACCAGGCGGGGACACTCGGCGACCCCGCGCGACCCGCACTGGCCCGCCACTCGTCCACTCACCTGGTAGCCACGGTCCTGCTCAGACATGGCTAAGAGAGGTCTCTCAGAGAGCGAAATTCAAGCCGCCCTGGACGCCTTTACCGGCGACAGTGATTCCCCACTGGATGATGAGGAGATGGACAAGGATTATGTGCAGCCAGAGGAGGAAGAAACCACCAGCAGTGACGAGGAAGTTCCGTCACCCAGGAAGCGGCAGTACATGACTTACCGTGCTGCTAGAGAGGGGCAGGAGGCAAAGAAGGCACGTGGTATATCATATCCCTATCCCCAGCATGCCTTGGAAGCAGAATTCGAGGTCGAGGACGAGGACGAGGACGAGGACGGAGCCATGGGACGAGCTGCCATGTGGTATGGACGGGAGGTGATTACACATCGTGGCCCAGAGCGCACACCACGTCGTATGAGCAGGTATGGGCCTAGCATTCTGTTTGGGGAGGTAGGAAGTGAAGTGGAGGGAGTGGGGAGTGAAATGGAAAGTCCTGGGATTAGGGAAAGTGAGAGTGACGTGGGTGAGTCATTGCTCTCCCTACGCAGTGTGAGGCGGCAGAGTGGATCACGTGGGCCAGTGCGGGTGCGTTCATTATCACGTGGGGTTGTGAGGGAGGGGGAAGGTGGGGAGGAACCACTCCAAAGCACGTCTTATGCTTCCCAATATCCCCTAACACGTGGTCGAGCAAGGTTGCGTGAGAAAGCACGTGGTGTGGTAATGGAGGGGGAAGGTGGGGAGGAACCATTCCCCAGCATGTCTTCTGCTCCCCAATATTCAACAATTTCATCCCCACAGCCCCCTAATGTTCCTCAAGGCCGTAAGGGTAAGGGAAAGGGAAAGGGTAAAGGCAGAGGGAAGAGGAGTGACAGTGGGGAAGCCCTCCGTACTCCTTCTCCCCAACCTCCCCAACCAGGATCTCCTCCCCACCCAGACGAAGGTGGTGATGGGGACGAGGGATTTGTGTCGTGGGATTGGGAGGATGGGAGTGATTTTTCTCCCCTCATTCACCCCTTCACTGAGCAAGGGCGATCTGGCTGCATTGCACCAGGTATTCACTGTAATTCAAGCAGGTTGGATTTTTTCCACCTGTTTTTCAGTGAGGCCTTCGTAGATCAGATCGTTTTTCAAACAAACCTGTTTGCAAGTGCCCAGCGCCTAGAAAGTGAAAGATTGGGAACAAGGAGTAGGCATTCTATGATTTATGATTACCCTGTCTCCATTCCACAAATGTTCTTATTTTTTGCCCTTGTCCTTTTGATGGGTATAATAAGAAAAAATAGAATTCCCTGCTTACTGGACTAGGGACCCTGTTATGTTTACCCCCATATTTGGTCAAGTGATGAGCCGTAATTGGTTTCAACAAATTCTAAGTCGCCTCCATTTTTATGATGCTAATGACCCTGCAAATGCAAACAACACTGACAAAATGAGGCGAATTAGGCTGGTCTTTGATCACCTCAGGCAAACCTTTCGATCCTCATTCTATCCCTATAGAGATCTCGTCATAGACGAGAGTCTCGTGTTGTGGAGAGGCAATATTTCATTCAGACAGTATATACCCAGCAAAAGGCACCGTTTTGGGTTCAAGATCTTTGTTATGTGTGACTGTAGGACTGGATACGTGCAAGACATAGTCTTGTACACCGGTGCACAGACAGACATAATAGAAGATCGAAGTACAGGACTTTCGGGAGCAGTGGTAAAGACGATGATACAATACTACCTTCATCGTGGTCACGTTCTCTACCTCGACAACTGGTACACTAGCCCTCTTCTCGCTCGTTATCTTCACACACATGAAACGGGAGTCTGTGGAACCGTAAAGGTGAACCGGCGTCACATGGTCAAGGTAGGGCGGAAACTTGCAAGGAGTGAGGTTGTCTTCTTCAAAGCCAACAACATCCTTGCAACAATGTGGAACCACAACAGAGAAGTAAGCCTCTTGTCCACGGTTCACCGCCCCTTGATGCACCGTACTGATTCTGTTGATTACCATAGCGAGAGCAGGCGTCGTGTTTGGAAACCTGAGTGTGTAATGGATTACAATATAAACATGCGCCTCGTGGACCAGTCTGACTCCATGATATCGACGGTAGAGTGTGCCAGGACCACGATGAAGTGGTATAAAAACTGTTCTTTCACTTGCTAGATATCACTGCTCTGAATTGCCACCACCTGACTTACGCCATGACCACAGGAGTTCAGGAAACATTTGAAGGGTTTGTGAGGAGCTCACACGAGAAATCTTGCTAAGTATGCTGTTGAAAGGCCCCAACAGCGCCCCCGCACTGCCCCTATTACCCAGACTCACCAGAGAATATCCGGCCGCCATTTCCCCACTCCTATCCCTCCCCAGCCCAACAGACCTAGGCCCCAGCGCAGGTGTCACGTGTGCAGTAATTCCCAGGTGAGACTCACGACACAGAGGAAGGACACCCGTTATGAGTGCGTGCAGTGTGACGTGGGTCTGTGTATTCACCCATGTTTTAGTGAATATCACACGTTGCTGCAATTTTAGCATGGTGTGAATGCGAAAGGACGCTGAAATTATGAGGTAAATGCGACAGACAGACGCTCTGTGAAAATATCAGTCATGTGGATCCCCAAATATTAGTATAAAGTGCCTACGGGTAGAACATAAGTGAAAACATTGGGTGTAAGTATATAAATCTGCCCTAAGTTGAAACTTACATAGAGAGGGTTGTTTGATGCGATATTCTATCGTTCAGTGCAATAAATACGGCCCCTTATTATATATTTATTATTATGTGACATTCTTACGGGTATAATATAAGTTCAAATTATTGTATATGATGATGTATATTCTAAGTCAAATATTCATAGCGTGTCTATAAAGATAAGATTTCCTGACGCTTAGTCGAATGAATAAGGCACGTATTAGTCAAAATAAAAGTCAGCAAGTGATAAAGTGAATAATTAGTATATAAGTGTGTGGAGGTGAATTAGTATATAAGTGTGTGAGTATTATGTATGACGAAACATTCCTTGCGAGGGTATTTTCAGGCGATATTCTCACGCTCACTTGAATAAATAATGGCAGTAAGTATGTACAGTGCATTATAGGGGTGTAAACGTGTGTAATGTAAGTGGGAAAATATAATTGGAGTGAATAAATAAAGTAGATGATGAAACACGAGTGTTTGAGATCGTGGTTGCTACGTGAATAGGCGCTAGCATATCGCTAAATGCCCTCGTAATGAATGAAAATAATTGAAAACCTTCACAGTGGTGGAGGAAAGGTTCTATGTAAATGGGAAAATAATTGGAAAGTGATAAAACAATTTGGTATGTTGAAATACGAGTCATAGATGAAAAGTGCGCTTACTAAGCTGATGTGCGCTAAACTTATGCTGCATGTCATCATAATGAATGAAAACATCTGAAAACACTTAAACAGTTGTAATTGGTAAATTGTCATTGAAACAGAAGTATACAAGTAGAAAAAATGATAGGTTGATTCATACCAGAAACTTAGCATATAGCATGTTACGACTCGGACCTAACTTGCTATGCTCGCGCGATGGTACAATGCTTATTTTTCCTATATATGTGTCTGAAATCCATTATATTGTTACTGTTATTGTTTATTAGTTCAAATTCAATAAATGTAGAGGTGTTGTGTGTTGTTTGTCCCATTATTCCTTACCATAGAAAACGTAAACGCATATCCAGCCCATTACAGAATACGATACCTGCGGGGGGAAACCGCACCTGTACAGACCACTTATAGACCGCAGAGACCACTTTCTTCATGATTTTCCATCGTTTCTCGACCTAAGCGGAAGTTTTAGAAGAAAAAAAATTTTTCCAAAAAGGTTCGGGACTGGGGGATGTCATAGGTGCGGAAAGGCTCGGGACGTGACGGGTTAAATGTTGTAATAAAATATAATATGCTTTTTGAAAATATATATTATTGTCACTAAAACAATAAAATTCCCTGATATGCATATAAGTGTTGTACCTGTAAATTTTATAATAGTGTATACAGGGTGTATTTGTTATAATTTTTTCCGCAGTATAGAACATATTCATATGTTTGTGTTCTAAGTGCTCAAGAACAGTTATATAACTGTAAACACTATGTCAATGAAAAAATCCTAAAGACAGAGTTTTCCATATAAACATAAGCCTAATTGTAAAACTTATATAGACCCTAATATACAATGTCAATGAAGAAAGTAAAAGATAAAAAATGTCATAATTTTTCCCAGGATCAATTAAATGTCCATATAAATCTGTTGAAGTGTCTAATGCATGTTAAAAACATTAGAATGAAGAAGGCCCTTGCTGAGTCAAATATGTCATTTGAGGGTGGTATTGCACCTGCTCTGACAACACAGGTGCAGTGTGAGTCGTGTAAATTTGTGAGGTGTCATTGAGTTTGCCAATTTGAGCATGAAATATGACATCACTTATGAGTTTCTGAGCATAAAATTTCATTTCTTTTGGCAGATCTCTTATGCAAGCTGCTATACTCCTACCAAAGGAATCACAATAGTCTTCTTCATGTATGGAAGACAGTTTATTTTTTATCACAGACAAAACTTGATCAGTGCTACTTCCTCCACATCTTCTACCCTGCTTCACAGGAGTCACGTGTTCTGTCTGTGCTTGTAGGGCTGGCTGACAGTCATCAGCGATAGCAGGAATACTGTCACCAGGTCTACATTCATTTTCTTTTGAAGCCTCCACATTAGTAACAGTATGCTGTATTAGGAAGAAAATGATAAAGTTAAAAACTTTTCAAGCTTATTTATATATATATTTTTTCTAGTTCCCAGAAACCATGCAAGAGTGGCGACAGATAGCAAGAGAGTACAAACAGGCTTGGGTCTTCCCTCACTGTCTAGGAGCGGTGGATGGGAAACATGTTCTTATCATTCCTCCAAGTGGTGCTGGCTCCTACTATTACAATTATAAAGGGAGTCATAGCCTTGCCCTTATGGCAGCTGCTAGTGCTAAGTATGAGTTCATCAGGATTGACTTCACCCCAAAATACTTTATCCTCTCGGGACACGGCCATTGCGTCAGCGACAGTGCGCCTCCTATGTGGACACCATGATGGTTGGTGTGGAACTGACGCCCGGACTGCAGGCCGCCCCATACACGCGCAAACTGGCCCTCAGTTCGCGAGAACTGATGGCCAGTTTTTCGACATGCACTTCAGTTCATCCAATCGCCTTTTCAGCCTCCCTTCAGTTCAAAATACCCCCATACACCCTCAAACTGGCCTGAAGAAACCGGTTCAAACTGGTTTCGTCAGTCGGCCTGTCAGTTAAAACTGTGCGTGTATGGGGTAGCACGGATTGTGCTACCAGTACACTCGACCTGGCAACCTGGGCAAGTGAAACAACAGATGACATATGAACGTAGGTCAGTCGGAACAGGGTCTATAACGTGAAAGAAAAATACAATTTTGAATATTTTTCTTAGTATAAAGTAAATTTAAGGATAAAATTTACCGAGACTGAAATAAACAATCTTTCCTTTGAATCGAAATACCACCCAAGAAGGGTAAACTAAGATAAAATACCTCCTTACTAGCAGCAGAGATTGGTTGTTTATGCATGTACTGGTTGCTTAGAAAATTCCTTGCAAGATGATACAACTTTTCACTATAGCCATTATTTACAAAATACTTTCTTAGGATGCAAATCTCATCATGGAAAAGAGAATAATTATGTACATGAGAGACAATATGCACTATGTAACTAGGTCCTAACAGCATTGATTTTAATTAAGCAAAGACCTTTCCCACATTGCCTGCATAAGTAATCTACTAGCTGGAGTTTTCCACTTATTAACCCTTTAACTGCGGGTGTCATTCCAGAATGACACTGCAAAAACTGGACCAAACCGCGGGTGTCATTCTCGAATGTTTATGAATATTTTGAATACCCCGCGTTTTTCCGTGCGCCAATTGTTTCAAGGGAGAGTAGCTATTAAGTTCTTTCACTCCAGCCGACCCCCACCTCCCTCCTCCCCCCCCTGGGGCCCCACCTCCCACCCCCTGGGCCCCCCACCCCACCCCGGACCAAACACGCATCAGTATCTTTCCAGCTGTGTGAGTGAGAACACTGCTGATGTGGCAGTGAAGTGCAGGCAATTACAGTGCCTTTTACCTGCCTCAGTGAACACAGAGTAGGTGTTTATCGTATGTGCAGTGTTCATATATGTTTATAGTATTATTATCAGAATGAGGTTGGCATTTGGTAATGGTGTGTGAGCGAAAAATAGTGATTACAACACCGCTGATATGGCAGTGAAGTGCGGGCAATTACAGTGCCTTTTACCTGCCTCAGTGAACACAGAGTGGGTGTTTATCGTATCTGCAGTGTTCATATATGTTTATAGTATTATTATCAGAATGAGGTTGGCATTTGGTAATGGTGTGTGAGCGAAAAATAGTGATTACAACACCGCTGATGTGGCAGTGAAGTGCGGGTAATTACAGTGCCTTTTACCTGCCTCAGTGAACACAGAGTGGGTGTTTATCGTATGTGCAGTGTTCATATATGTTTATAGTATTATTATCAGAATGAGGTTGGCATTTGGTAATGGTGTATGAGCGAAGGTAATGGTGTGTGAGCGAAAAATAGTGATTTTAGATCGCCCACTTCTAATGGCACTGCCCATCCAGTGATAGTCAACGAAATCATGAAACCTACATCATTGCAAAGCCGAAGATTAGTACTTTCTAATGGTACCTTATTTTTCGCTCTAGATTTTTTCTGTGCAGAGTTATAAAGGTTTAAAGTTTATTTACATTTTGGTCTAAACCCCCGCGGGAGAGGCCAGTCAGGGCAAAACAATGTCCGCGGTTAAAGGGTTAATAATGTAGTATATTATAAAATTTAATATAGTCACGCTGCTAGTGATGCACTATTGATACTTGACTGCAATTCCGAACTTGAATGGTTTCTCATGTGCTAGCAATGGCATAGAGGAAGCTCCATGTATCCGGAAGATGGATGATCATCTTTTGATTAGGTGTTTTAGCCCCTAACTGCTGGCTGATGTGTATGGTTGTCATGATTTAGGGCGCGGAGCGCCGCCAGCTGACAGGATATACCACAAGGACCTTCCCACAACCCTTTGAACTTGTGGCCATTTTCCATGACAACCACTGGGTAGGTAGGTACCCAAGGTACCCCACTGAACACGGCTCAGTTTGTACATGGCACTGTTAGAGTGTAGAGTGATGTCTGTCTGATCCTCCTTGTCCGATTCCATCCCTCCATGTGCGGGGCTGATTGCATCATTGACCTCCAGGAAAGTTCTGCTCTTACCGCCGGGGAAAGGGCTCTGTGACTGAGGAGGTGTGTGGGAAAAATGTAAATAGTAAACAGGTATGCACAAGTGACTGTTTTTTATACATAAGTGTGAAATGTAAGTTATAAGTTATATCTAGTAAATATTATGAAATAAGTATTTTACAATAAGTTCTACAAGTGCATTGCAATAAATGTTACTGTTTATCATGTTTATGGATATTTTGAAACAATGACTGGAATTACCTTGAGTAACACTTATCTATTACAGTGAAAGAAAATCAAAAGTGCATGGGAGGGAAAAAAAATGACCTGGATGGCTGTAACTAATTTTTTTCCCTCATTACTTGGAAAATAATGTTGAATATGTGAGCATTAGCGTATTTGTGAAGTACAAAATATGTAAGTCGTGTATAACATTAGTGATAGTTTCACGTTGCCCCTGATTAGTACAAATTAATCACAATTTCTGTTCAGTACAAGTAATTACCTCATACTCAACCATACTGTGTGAAACAACCAGAGCATTTACCTCTTAAAATGCAGTTACCTGCAATCGTGATGTCAAGTGCAAATGTAAGTGCCACAGTGTTGCGAAATTATTATAACTAACACAAGAAGATGATAAAGAGCTATTCTTTTCCCATTCATCTACGGGGCATTGTGGCCCTAAGAAACTGGTGGAAAACCCCATGGGGAGCCACATGGAAGGGGTGATGACTAATCCATAGTAAAGAGTAAAGTTAACAAAATGATTAGAATATTCCGAAAGGCTGGGTAGTGTTACAGTCACCACTCTGGTCAGTGCTGCCAACACTAGCGAGCAAGTCCAAGGTCATTGGCATTGGTGAGTGCTTGGATAAGCCCGCCAAAACAAGGGAAATCAGTCTTCTTTAACTTATCCTTACTCATCAACGGGACCACCTGGAGACCTCGGGATACATTCATTTGAAAGAGGAAGATTTGATGAATCTTATGTATTCTAAATTTTTTCTCTAGCTATAACACGTTGGCAGATATTAGGGTTTGAAGTAAGGGTATTTTTCCCAAAATCTCAGAAATTCCCCGTAAGGAGTGGGCGATGGCGGAAAACCCCCAATGGATAAGGGTTAAAATAGGTCATGGACATGCACAGTGACCCATTATGACTGGTTAGTTTTTATCATGAAATACCAAATAGATTTTCTTGTAAACCTGTGAAAAAATATGAATAATGATAATATGAACAAACGGGCAAATTTCGAATGTACCAAGCTTTCTTATAACACTTCTTTTCCACATTCTTAATGCTTGGTTGACCTAAACTTTTGAAAAGGAACCCTCTGAATGATGTTAAGAATAAGTTTGCTTTCTAAGATGTTTTGTAGGTGACTGCTCTGTTAGGGTTTTTAGCAAATATCTGGGCAATCCCTATTATGAACCACTACCGTGCTTCATGATACAATAATATTCCTATTGTATCTAAGATTTGTGTCTGAATGAAGAACAATGCAAATGGAAGATTCTGTGTTCTCTTTCCTTGTGCCTCCTGCAAATATAAGTCCCTTTTACAGTCAGGGATTGATTACCATTATGTCTGTGCATTCAGGCTATATATACTCAGTATGGGTCGCAATCTAAGTAAGATTTTGATATTTGTAGCAACTCCATCACAGTGATTTACTCAGCACATAACACACGAGTGCTTCTTGTGTATTGTTAATGCAAACTCTGTCAATACCAGAATGATGTAAACACTACGTGCACATAAGGGGATGTTCAAGTATAATAGGCTGAGTAAATTGCTCAGGAAGAGGTGCTACAGAGCTTCCTATACCACCTAGAAAGCAGACCGTTGCTCTAAGGATGGCGGCGGGGAGACCAATAGTGTAATTTGGTAATTTACCTGCATTGTTTCAAAAGAACATCCTCATCTTCTCTCCTTCCCTCTCTAATTCTCTACCAGTCTTTTCTTTCCTCCTTGATCCTCCCTGCCGCTCCCTCCTCTCTATCTCTATTCTCTCACTTTTTCTTCCTGTTCCTACTCCTTTCCTCTTTCTATAGTTCTCCTTCATTCCAATCAGTCTCTCTGTAACACCCTCCTGTTCCTTCATTTCCTCGCTTACTCTCACGTCCTTCCACCAAATCGCTTTTACTCTCCCATCTCCCTTCATCCATTCTACTCTTTCCTTCTTTTCCACCTTCTTCTTCCCTGTGCAACCCTCATCGTCAGAGATATTAACAATTACTCAGCGGAAACTTGAGGATGAAAGATCAAAGGCCCTGTTTACTAGCAAGTCACTCATTAACCCCTTAACCATGGGACGTCACTTTTGTGACACTTGGGAGCAAGTGATAGTACCGTGGGGCATCACTTTTGTGATTTTGTGTTATTTTGAATTTGCCCGGGCTTTCAAGTGGTGGCTTGTATCATCTATCAGTACTGCCAATATCCAACACTAGTCAACACTCCTAATCTCATCTGTACTCCCATCCATTGTTGACAATTTAGCCATTTCTCCCTATTCTTGACTCCCCTCCTTACCTCCCCTCCATTATCCTCTTCTCTCACCTGCCCGGCCATGCTACAGTAAGTTAATCTTCCCTGGAATTTTCCACTGATTTCATCCATTGAAAAAAGCCCTATGCCCTATTCTTATACCAAATAATATATACAAAAAAGAAATAAGGTAAGTGAGAGTGCCATACACCTGGAATTGGCTAATTATCACCTGACAACACCTCACGTGCACTCGTTCACTAATTTTCGCTGTTTATTTCCCCTTGAAATATGGCATATAATCTATTCTCGTAATAAAAATATATATAAGAAAGGAAGGGAGAAGTCTAACCGATATTTACATTCACCTGGAACTACCTAATTACTGCAGGCCACCACACTGTATTCTACACTAAGTAAATCTTCCCTGGAATTTTCCACTGATTTCATCCATTGAAATAAGCCCTATGCCCTATTCTTATACCAAATAATATATACAAAAAAGAAATAAGGTAAGTGAGAGTGTCATACACCTGGAATTGGCTAATTATCACCTGACAACATCTCACGTGCACTCGTTTGCTAATTTTCGGTGTTTATTTCCCTTGAAATATGCCGAATAATCTATTCTCGTAATAAAAATATATATAAGGAGGGAAGGGAGAAGCCTAACTGATATTTACATTCACCTGGAACTACCTAATTTATTATGTATTGTCTAGATTTCCTGCCAATCATTTCATAGCTATATATTGGCAGCTGTCACAAGGCTGACGTTGGCAGTATTGCACTCCCCCTAGGCAGGCCATCAGTATCAGTTTACTGTCGTCTTTCAAGGTGAAAGTACGTCGGATTCGCGCCTGTCAAATTCCGCCGCATTTTAGCCTCATGCAAAGGGCCCTGTGACCACTACCCCCTACTAAACCTCGTGTGGAAAGAGGTAAAGGGCTGACTGCTGTGGAACGTGAACTGACTAATTTGTCAATGAAAATGATAGAGAGTGACTACGATCTTTCTGGTGAGTAAAACAGTGCAAGTGGAAATGTAAATAATGTGTAAATAATGTGTAAACAGCAAGTGAAAGCAATGAATGTAAATATAAGTGAACAGTGGAAAATAGTTTTATAAGTTACTGCAAGTGACAGTGCCTAACACAGTGTAAATAAAATGGAAATGTAAATAATGTAAATAAAATAGAGAATATAACTGAAATGTAAATGAGTAGGATTATAAGAATACGAGTATATACCCTAGGAGTAATGAAAGTGAAAATTTCACTCTAGCATGTATGGATACTATGAGTTATGAAAGTGAAGGTGAAAGTGACATTCACTCTCAACACTAGTATACAGGACGAGAAAGTGAATGCTACGTATTTTACTGAAAGAGAAATTGAATGTCTACAGTGACAATAAACTACTGTTACTGAAGGAAACTTATGGATAAAGACTGTAGATATATATAAGTGTTATATAGTAATAGAAATATAAAGTGTGAGGGGTTTTATGAATAATAAATGACAGAACACCAGCGGTGAACGATCGCAAGTGGGAAGGTCACACACGCTCGCAATTTTCATTGCTTTCACAGTGTTTTTTTTTTTTGGAGTATGGATTCCAAACTATTTGAGAATCATAGAATAGTGTTTCTAGTGATAATATCAGGCTGTGGTAATCATATTACAGGTTGTCGGGAAGTGTAAAGTGGAGACTTCGTTACCCAATTTCAGAGGTCTCCACAAGTCCTACGGTACTCGACGAAGGCTCAACAAACATCCCAGGAGAATGCTGAAGGTATGTGCCATAAGCGTATATAATTTTAATATTCTAGGACTAATAACTGATTTTTGGCAAATATTTTTAGAGAGTCTGTTGGAGCGCGAATATGCCCACGGGACACGCAAGTCAAAGCAAAACGAGCCTGCGGTTTAGGGGTTAAGGCATTAACATTCACGACCCCTACCCACCAACCGGCTAAACTCTTGTTGCACCCGCGCTTGTAGAGCGATAGCTGCTGTTATGTTTTCAGCAGTGTATGTGTGTGTGTGTGCGTGTGTGTGTATGTGTGTGAACACAATATCTTAAACTGTTTTTATTTGATATTATCAAAAATGGTAGGAGAGTTAAGGTCCATACAAGTGTTTGATTTTTTGCTTTTGAGAGCAATATGTCAAAGGTCAAGGTCACAGGGACACAATTATGCAATTTAGATGTAAGTTGTAAGAAGGTTCTAGGTTAAGGCATGAACCAACAGATTCATTGTGGGTAACAATCACTAAAAAGCAAATTTTAATTTCAGCCTTTGTATCTGTGTGTGAGCAAAATAACTAAACAGCTTTACTCAAAAAAAACAAATTGGTGAAAGTGTTATATACCACACAAGATGACACGGTGTCTTTTGAGAGGCATCAGTGAATGGCTACAGTCACATGGCAAGCTCAACTTAAGAAGTGTTTATCCATTTCAGAACAATCCTTATGGAAGGCTTCAGGGTTTGACAGTGATAAAGGGATTCGATTTTAGTAAAATCAGCCGAAGACTAAGGTCACAGGGAAAAGTTTAAAGCCAAAGTCACAGGGGAGGGTCGGTTTATATCATTTTTTAATATCTGACTTGAACCAAACTTGACTGAAAGATAAGGGCTTAGGAATGAAAGGAGTAATTCATTTTTTAGAGCAATCGTTTGTACGTCAAGGTCCTAGCCAAAGTCAAACACTCATCCCGTAAAAAAAAAAAAAAAAAAAAAAAAAACATGAGGTCGGGTAATTGCTATGTTTCTTTATGTTTCTTATGTCTCCGACCACCTAAAGTGGAAGAGGCTTTAAGTAATTGGTCTGTCTGTCCGTGCCTGCGTTGGTGCATGCATCCGTGCATCCATCTGTAACACTTTTCTTTGTGCATTGTCTCCTGAGCCCATTGACGGATATTCAGCAAACATTTGTCAGTGATGCAATATGAGGCTGTAAACTGATTTTTTTTTTTTTTTTTTATGCGAGGAAGAAGGAACCAAAGGCCATGAGCCCGCAGTAACAGTTCCCTCCAAGAGAAAAACAAAATACAATAGAGAGCCAAATTCAAGATCCGATCATTTTGAGATGCCTGGACACACTGCGTTTGAAAGACTGGAGATCATAGGCAGGAGGAAATACAGACAGAGGGAGACAGTTCCAGAGCTGACCTGTTGCATGAATGAAAGACTGGGAGTAACGGTTAACTCTTGCATTAGAGAGTTGGACAGAAAAGGGATGAGAGTTTGCTGCCAGACGGGTGCTACGCGCCCGTCGTAGAGGTGGAGGAATGCAAGCAGACAGTTCAGAGGAGCAGTGACCATTAAAGTAGCGATAGAAAAGAGATAAAGATGCAACAGTGCGGCGAAGAGACAGAGGTTGAAGGGAGTCAGTAAGAGGAGGAGAGTTAATGAGATGAAAAGCCTTTGACTCCACCCTATTGAGAAGAGCTGTATGTGGGGAGCCTCCCCACACATGAGAGTTGTACTCCACACAGGGGCGGATAAAACCCCTGTATAGAGTCAACAATTGTGCAGGGGTAAAGAAAGAGCGGAGTCGGCTTAGCACACCCAATCTCTTGGAAGCAGATTTTACAAGAGATGTAATATGATCTTTCCAAGATAAGTCCCGAGTAAATGAAACCCCAAGCATGTTCAAGGATGATGCAGGATTAATCTGAATATTATTAAACATTAGTGGGTATACCTGTGGAAGATTTTGTCGGGTTGATAGGTGTAAGAACTGAGTCTTAGAAGCATTAAAGACAACCATATTATTTTTACCCCAGTCAGAGATATGAGCCAAGTCAGACATTAGGTGTGCCATAGCCTCATCCCTTGTTTCTTGAAGTAACTGTTGAGATGGGCGTTGTGGGAACCGAATGGAAAGGTGAAGGGTGGAGTCATCAGCGTATGAGTGGATAGGGTTAGATATACAGCTTAGAAGATCATTGATGAATAAAAGGAAGAGAGTTGGTGATAGGACAGAGCCCTGAGGAACACCACTGTTGATAGATCTAGGAGAAGAACGATGGCCGTCTACGACAGCAGCTATAGAACGACCAGAAAGGAAGCTAGCGATGAAGGTACAGATAGAAGGATAGAAACCGTAGGAGGGCAGTTTGGAAATTAAAGATTTGTGCCAGACTCGATCGAAAGCCTTTGAGATGTCAAGTGCAATGGCAAAGCTTTCGCCAAAGTCCCGAAAGGAGGATGACCAGGAGTCTGAAAGGTAGGTGAGAAGATCGCCAGTGGAGCGTCCCTGACGGAACCCATACTGACGATCGGAAAGAAGCTTGTGATAGGAAAGATGCCTTAAAATTTTTTTATTAAGAATTGACTCGAAATCTTTTGAAATACAGGACATTAAAGCAATTGGACGATAGTTGGAGGGTTGGGAGTGGTCACCCTTCTTTGGGACTGGCTGAATGAGAGCAAACTTCCAGCAAGAAGGAAAGGTACAAGTTGACAGACAAAGGCGAAATAGTTTGCCTAGGCAGGGTGTAAGCACAGAAGCACAGTTGTTGAGAATAACAGGAGGGACCCCATCAGGCCCATATGCCTTGTTAGTACTGAGGCCAGTAATGGCAGAAAATACATCAACTGAAGAAATTTTAATGTCAGCCATGAGGAAGTCAGAGGGGGGAAGTGATGGAGGAACAGCACCGGAATCGTCTAAGGTGGAATTGGAGGAGAAAGTCTGTGCGAAGAGATCTGCTTTATCAGTAGAAGAAATAGCTACAGAACCATCAGAGTAGAAAAGAGGAGGGAAGGATGATGAGGTAAAGTTGTTAGAAAGATTTTTGGCAAGGTGCCAGAAGGAGCGGGAAGAATTCGAGTTGGAGAGTTGAGAGCATTTAGTATGGATGAAATTATTTTTAGTAGAGCGAAGAACAGACTTAGCACGATTCTGGGCAGAAACGTAAAGATTATGTGATTCAGGGGTGGGTTGGCTCCGGTACCTTTTGTAGGCCTTCTCCTTGTTGCGGACAGCATTAGAACAAGCGTGATTAAACCAAGGCTTTCTTGCGTTAGTCAAAGGATATGAGAAAGGAATGTATTCTTCCATGCCCGAGAGAATAACCTCCGTAATGCGCAAGGCACACTCAGATGGCTCACGGCCATGGAAGCAATAATCATTCCAGGGAAAATCAAAGAAGTACTGCCTGAGGGCCTCCCAGTCCGCAGCTCCAAAATGCCAGAGACGACGTTTCCCTGGAGGGTCCGCAGGCCGTACTGGAGCGATAGGACAGGTTAAGGTAATAAGGTTGTGATCGGAGGAGCCCAACGGAGAGAAAAGATTAACAGAGTAAGCAGAAGGATTAGTTGTGAGGAAGAGGTCAAGTATGTTGGAGCTCTCTCCAAGGCGGTCAGGGATACGGGTAGGGTGCTGTACAAGCTGCTCTAGGTCATTAAGGATAGAAAAGATGTAGGCTTGTTCACCAGGTGGATCCGTGAAAGGAGAGGAGAGCCAAATGTGGTGGTGAACATTGAAATCTCCAAGAATGGAGATTTCAGAGAAAGGAGAAATGGACAGAATGTGTTCCATCGTAGAAGTAAGATAGTCGAAGAATTTTTGATAGTCAGTAGAATTAGGGGATAAGTAAACAGCACAGATATATTTAGTCAGAGAATGACAGGAAAGCCGAAGCCAGAGAGTGGAGAATTCAGAAGAATCAAGTTCAGGAACACGAGAGCAAGATAAGTCGTTGAGTATGTATACACAACAGCCACCTTTGGCTTTGAAATGAGTATAGAGAAAGTAGGAGGATACAGAAAAGGGTTTGCTGTCAGTTGCCTCAGACAGCTGAGTCTCTGTTAGAAAAAGAAGGTGAGGTTTAGAGGAGGAGAGGTGGTGTTCAACAGAGCGAAAGTTAGATGAAAGGCCGCGAATGTTGCAGAAATGAAGAAGAAGAGAGTCAGACAGTGGTTCCAGGCACCTTGAGTCGTCACCGGGAGAGGGGCAGATGGCGGGGGCATTTATGGTCCCCCCCCCTGGGTCAAACAAAGGTCAAGTTCATATGAGGTTAAATTTGCTTATCTTCTAGGCGGGATATCTCCTGAACTCATCAACGTATTTCCACCAAACTTTTGTCATTGATGCAGCATGAGGAGATGATGAATTGACGAGGTCAAATTAGTTCATCAATGTGGGCACGATATCTCTCGAACCCCTTGACGATTTCAACCAAACTTTTGTCAATTATACCGTATGTAGGGACGATAATCTGATTAGGTCAGCAAGGTCAAGGTATCAAAGGTCGAGGTTTCAAAGATCAAAGCCAAATGGTTGTGGGAGCAATATTTCCATAACACCTTGTCGGATTTCGACCAAACTTTTGTCAATGATACAGTATAATAGAGCGATGGACAGATTAGGTCAGCAAGGTCAAGGTGTCAAAGATTAAGGTTATATGGGTGCGGGCACAATACCTCTTGAATCCCAAGTCCGATTTCGACCAAACCCTTGTCAGTGATGCAGTATGTAGGGACGATGAACTGATTATGTCAGCAAGGTCAAGAGGAAAAGTCAAGATCACATGGGTTTGGGTGTGATATATCCTCAGTTCCTCGGTGGATTTCATGATCATCATCATCATCTAATCCAGTGTTGCCTTATGAGGAGCGTAGGAGCCCGGGGCTAGGTAAGTTGGTCCTGGCATTTAAGACGAGAGTGACCAGCCTTACTCATCTGTGAGTGGCATTACGTGAGCAATAAACCCCAACCACCCCTTGGATATAAACCTGCACCGGCTCAATCCAACTGGAGCACCTTACTTTAATTACCCACTAAACCACCAGTGCCATTATTTGGTTACATGGTTATCATCCAGCGTTGTAAATGGTTTCCTGGTGTACAGGAAACCATTTGACTTGTCACTTAATGTAGAGTCACCCAAAGACAAAAGAAAGGGGGAAGAATGAAGGAAAGAAAGACACAAGAGTAAGGAAAGAAGAGAGGAAAAGACAGGCATCCAAGAGCAGCACTACATCGAGTGGATGGTAAGCACCCACAAACTTTATTCAGTGATAAAGAATGAAAGGACAATGAACTGACTAGGGCAGTAAGGTCAAGAGGTCAAAGGTCAGGGTCATGTGGAGTTAACCAAGTTTATATTACTCTCATTTCAACCCACAATGAACCACGTCATGGAAATTATATGATGAGTCCGTGCACAAGGTTTGGCGGAGCCTTACCGAGCAACGCTTTCCGATATTTTCATCTCGATACCTCTTCACGAAAATGTTCAGCTTATCAGATACTTTCCGAAGTATAAGGGCTAGACACAAGTTTTATTAACCTCACAATCAATGTAGATCATTCCTGTGTTAGTAATGTTGTCTTGAGATACCATGAATGAAACAAGAGTGATCTTTTTAGGACTGAAACAGGTAAAACAAATATTGATTATGAGGTGATGGTGTTAATTAAAACAGTGATGTAGACACATGTCTTCCTGGGGTGACAGAGATCCTGGGTGAAAAAAGGCTGTGGTTTATGCACTTCAGTGATAATCCAAATGGTAGACAGGGTTTTTCTAACACATAAATGCTCATAGGGTACTGGTCGGTTTTTCATCATACAGGTTCTGGACTACTGCCACATAGCCTCTGGTCCCTGTGCTACATAGGGGTTTGTATGGGATATCTGTGACCAACATTTTACATTTGCGTTCGTGAAATGAGAGCAACGTGAATGTTTTATTTTGATCAGTTTGTGTGTGTGTGTGTGTGTGTGTGTGTGTGTGTGTGTGTGAGAGAGAGAGAGAGAGAGAGAGAGAGAGAGAGAGAGAGAGAGAGAGAGAGAGAGAGAGAGAGAGAACAAAATAAGTGCAACATGGTTGATGCGATTTTGAACAAAATTGGTGGATTAGTTCATAATCACCTAAAAGGTTCACATGATGTTTTGGAGAACAATATGTCACAGGTCATATGGCAAGGACATCGTAATTAGTTTTAATTCATTTTAGAACTAACTTTGCAGAAGGATTCAGGTTCAAATAAGCCTAAAGAGATGCTTTTCAACCACTGAAGACAGCACTTATTAATGTCCCAGTCCTGACTTCCCCTGATTACATATGAGCGAGCAAGCATAGCAAAATACAGGTTCTCTCTTCAAAGCAATGTTTACATTCAGCTGAGAAGTAAGTGGCCCGACATGACCCGGCCTGGCCTGACACGACATGGCCCGACCGTGATGGCTTTCAGAGGCTAATATGATATTGTAGCCATCGCCGAGTGCTTCCAAAACTGTGTTAGACTGTACATACTTGAAGTTCTGAATGTTCATTGTTCTTGTCATGTATGACAGGAGAAAGATAAAGATGAGTCTGGAGTATGATTGCAGTGTATTTCTTCAGAAAGAGTATCTCACAAGAGTAGTACTGAGACAAGAACGGTTTTATGCTTGTTAGCTCCACTGTACTCTGTTCAGGCTTTCCCTCCATATATGTCTGTCTCCTAACATCATCTGCCCTGTCTCTCCCATTTCCCCTGTATATGACTGGTTGTGTCATGTGTAAGGGCACGTGTTTGTGTGTGGACCTTTCCAAGCCTGTGGAAGTTTCCATTAGGCGTCATACTGTGCTCTGTGTGAAATTCCTAGCTTCAGAATGTGCAACGTTGTTTCCTCTAGACCTCTCGCTTAGGCACAACTTTCTTCTAACCTCTGTATTACATATTAACAATATATACGTTACTAGCTATTATGTAGTGTGTTATGATATTTTAGTGTCCTGACGTCACTTGGTCATGCCTAGCTGGCGTACCTACAACAGCATGTAGTAACAAATTACATATTCTGTCAACCTATTACATGCATGATATTCATCACAATAAACTATAGATAAAATAATATTGTAGGACCATAAAACATTGTATGGAGTTAATATATTGTAATAAAAGTTGAATATAGAATAATGTATTGCAGTGACAATGTATATAAACAGTAATATAAGGGTAATGGAGCCTCTGTGGTACAGTGGTAAGGTGTGCGTTTTCGTACACTGAAGAACGAGGCTTCGCGCCCCACCAGGGAAATAAATTTTGGGAGCGTCATTCTGGCCGCATACTGCTTTGGCGGACATCAGGGGTGCTGTGGTTGAACCAGTGTCGCATACT
The DNA here is from genome assembly GCF_032717465.1 of Coenobita brevimanus. Lineage (NCBI taxonomy): Eukaryota > Metazoa > Arthropoda > Malacostraca > Decapoda > Coenobitidae > Coenobita > Coenobita brevimanus. The sequence goes on along the minus strand of NC_136975.1, from coordinate 15,600,299 downwards.
ATAAAGTATGCTTGCACCAAGTCGGCTTGCGCGGGCCGATAACACTTGGTTCACAGACTACAAACACATCCAAAGCTACTCCAACACAACAATTGCATATAAAAGCACTTCTCACCCTACATACAATCTCAGCTAGACAGCCTAAGCCACTTGGTAGAGATACATTGGCTGTATCGTTCCCATTTCGGTCGGGATAGGCCGGTCCTGCAGTGGACGCTCAAACGGCTGATGACGATGACAATGGGAATATAATGGCAGTACAATGCCAAGACTATAGTATGAAACGGTCATATGTAATGTACCTATTTTCTCTCTCTCTCTCTCTCTCTCTATCTATCTATCTATCTATATATATATACATATATATATATAGATATATAGATATATATATAGATATATATCTATATATATATATATATATATGAGATATTAATATTGTTATATGAAATGAAGATATGTATATCAGTTTATCATTTATGCATGATTACAGTAATGTTATATATTATGTTACCACATAATTTTCTTTCATTTTTATTTTTTTTCTTTGTATATATAATTTACAAAAATGACATATATACATTTCAGGGTTGGTTCTGGTTGTTGCTGCGTTGTCTCTCCTGTCACCACTGTATCAGAGCCTCATCACTCTGAGCTGCGTGGGTTGGTTTGCTTGATGATTGTTGCTTGTAGATGTGGCTTGTTTCGTGGCAATCACAGATACTTGTACTGTAGTTATCATAAATCATAGTACTGAAGCTCTAACTGAATAGCATTGTCATAGATGAATGTTGCATGTTGATTAACTCGTGATGCGTAAATAGATTGTATTATGGTTCGTTGGTTCACTTCTTGCCCCCAGTATCGATATACTTAGTCGTAGATTGAAGTAGAGACTGGGAGGTTGGTTGTAATTGCAGATAGTCAGATAACTGCCAGTAGAAAGTTGTAAGGCGTCGTATGACTCGGACTTGTAGTGGTTTTTGTTTTCTGTCTTCATAATGTAGACTCAACTGTAGAATTGTAGACGTGGTTCGTATGTGAGACAGAAAAGAGATTCTTTCAGCAAGAGTAGATATATGCAATAAGTTTCATTTTTCGCTATACTGGTATACTTACTCATCAGACCCAAGAAACCCCTTGAAAATCCCAGCTTTCCAAGGGAATGTACCGAGGGCTTCAACTGACATGCTCCACTATTAAACAGAATATAGATTTCCTGTTGTATCACTATGTTTTCTCGCATGAATCCTAACAATTAAAACAAAATATCAGACATTATGCTCATAATTTTACATGAACATTTTTTCCATGTTTAGGGGGTGAAATAAAGAAGGGTAATAGCCTCATTTCTGGGTTTTATCATTTGATCAATAGCCATGCATTAACCGCTGCAGTTCTTTGACACATCATGTCGGTAGTTTAGCTCAATTATTCTTCTTTTATTGTTCAGCTGTCTCACCAGAAATGTTGCAAGTTTACACCAAGATGAAATTATGATGATAGGCATAGGTACAAATGCTCACTTGCTCGGAATGTGCTCACAAAGCACACTTTACTGGTCTTATGTAGGCTAAAGTTTGTTGAAAGGTTTAGGTTAAAACAGGGATTAAAAAAAAATAAAAAGTCAAAGGTCAAGGTCATAGGGAAAGTTCAAAGGTGAAGATTACAGCACAATGTCAGTTCCAAACAGTTTTGATCAGCTTGAACTGAAGATTATAAGGATAAGCAAGAATGAAGTGTCAATGGCCAAGATCACATGACAAAGGCAAATGTTCCACCCTCAGACATTCCTGTGGGTGTTTTTGGATTATCAGAGAGCTGTTTTGGGAGAGTAATGTAAGTTACCACTTCAAGAGAAAAAAAAAATTACCACCCACTTTGCAAAGCGAGCTAAGTGGTAATGTTTACAAGTGAAGGCGAAGTCCTCACGAGTCTCTTGTTAAGTAGTGGCATTTTCTCACATGTTAGCAGCCCGACCCTGCCTGGCCCAGTCCAACCTGGCTTGACCAAAATGCAATTGAGAAGCTTATATCTCAGCAACCACAGGCCTATCACAGCATGGTTTGCACCATATGGTAGCCTATTTCATTAAGATTTTATATTTACAGGTGTCATCACACCCAGGCTGTTCACATGCCACGTGACATACGCCAAGAGTAGTATGTTGAAAATCTTCAAAAGAGGGCCACAGGCCAGACAGTTTGTCATAAAGACTTTGAAACTTGGTAGGAAGATAGCCATCAATATCCCCTAGGCATCCTCGGGGTGTAAGGCGACATTTCAATGCTTTCGGATTTAATTGGCCTTGCTCGTACCTTGCCGACAAAGCCGTTATACTGGTTTCAGTTGTAAGGTTGGCTGGCTGCCATTGTTTGTGTGTGGGTAAACAAGATATTTCATGAACAGCTTGAGCTATCAACATATTAGGACACGGTCAAAATCTTGGACGAACAGCTTGAGCTATCAACATATCAGGACATGGTCAAAATCTTGGACGAGGTCGAAAATGGGCACTCGGGGTCAAGGCCAAGCTCATCAAAACGGCTGCCAAAGGTCAACTAGTTGACTTTTGGTGACATTGACCTTGACCCCGAGTGCTCATTTTCGAAATCGTCCAAGATTTTGGCCATATCTTGATATCCTAAAAGTTTCATGTTGATAGCTCAAGCCGTTAATGAGATATCTTGTTTACATATACACATTCAAAGCCAGCCAGCCTACCACACAGCTGAAATGAAAACATTACCACTCCTCCCACCTACCACCCACATTGCGAAGCAAGTGGAGTGGTAATGTTTTCAGCTGTGAGGTTGGCTGGCTGGCTATTTTTTGTGTGTGCTTTACATCCTGGATATGCATCAAATCAGAAATAGAGGTGCAAAATTATATGCCGAGGAAAACTTGCCCGCTAAGCGGGTGGTGAGATCCCATCATGAGATGGCTTCTAGTTCCTGACATATATATATTATATGCTTATATCCACATGTCTTGCAATCCAGTTCTTCATATAATGTCATATATTTATCTTTTTATGCCACTCATCTTTATTCATCCACTCCTTCCCATCCCGTTTCCTCTCACACCTTTCTTTATAATTTCTTCACTATCCTTCACTCTGTATTCTTCCCATTTTCTCCATTCTCTTGTTCCCTCCTCATGCCTCCCTATCTCCTCACCTCCCTTCCCCTTACCACTCCCCTCCCCTCCGTGCTCTTTACTTCTCCCATCTCCGTCAAGTTCTCTGTCTTTCTCTCCCCTTTCCTCACTACTCCTTCCCTCTGTTTCACATCCATCTCCTCCCCTCCTTCCTCCCCTCCTGTCTCTTCCTTATGTCTCCCCTACCATTCATCATTTCACCTCATTATAGGCCTCTTAACATGACAGGTGGATGGACCCTTTTCTTGCACATGCTTCACTTTCGGTAAATGAATTGTGTGTGTGTATGTGTGTGTGTGTGTGTGTGTGTGTGTGTGACATTTTTTGTCAGTTTTGGAGGCTTTCTAACTTCTGTTTCTTAATATTATTATGCATATATATTAAAGGTCAGTTGAAAGGAATGTCTTTGGTGGGGGGGGCACGAAGAGGGATGAGGGAGTGGAGTATCAGACCACATCTTGGCTGAGGATGTTGTGAAAATGCTCAGTGGTTTAACCCGTCGCATCCCGATGACGTATGAGTACGTCACAACTTTTTTTCACTCTGAGACCCGACGACATACCAGTGTGCTCTGGAATTGCGAGGTCCATCATTTGCACATTCTTCAAGTTTTGAGGGTGATTTTTGGTAGGCATTTGTGGGAGACCTTCCTCTACCAGCCGCCAGGTGGCAACGCTGCCTGACTCCGTGTGATCCCTGCATGCCATTGAACCAGCAACTCACCTGTTAGTAGTGACCCGGCCAGTAAGACATGTCGCGCCACATTCTCTCCGACGATGAAATTCAAGCCGCCCTTGATGCCTTCACAGGCGAGAGTGATTCCCCAATCGACGACAATGTGGAGGACAAAGATTACGTGGTGCTGGAGGAAGAAACAAGACGCACTGATGAGGAGATACCATCACCGAGGAAGGTGTGGTATGTTGATGTGTTTGGTGAGTGAAATAATGCTTGTATCACCTATATTATTGTGTGAAAACCAATATATTCTTGTACAACATATAAATTCGTACCAAATGAACAAATATATACCTATTCTGAGTGATTTGCAGTAGTTACAACTACCATAGAAAACATGACAGCACCACCGCACGCCCAAAGAAGACAATACCAGGTGTTCAGAGGGACACCTGTATAGCGCACTTATAAGCTCAGGTAAGCGCTTTTTTTGGTATTTTCCAATGTTTCTCATAAAAGGCGGAGGTTTGTGCTACCCAAAAAAAGTTTTCGAAAATCTGCCGGGATAGGGGGGGGGGTCATTGATGAAAAATCTGCCAGGATGCAACGGGTTAAACAGTTGTAACAGAATCAAGAGAAGACTGCCAGACAAAAAAAAAAAAGTATAAACGAGTGATCTGTCAATGAGAAGTGTATGGTTAAAATTGAGGATATATGTTCAGTTGTGGACATAAATGTCGTTCTGGTTCAGTGCTGTAACTAACAAGACAGTGAGTAACAAATTTCCAATCCCAATAACATGACCTTCGTAGACCAATAAATTTTCATAACATCAGGAAAATATATCATAACTATTTGATTAACAAGAAGGACAAAACTGTTTTTTGCACAGAACATACATACACATATACATGCATACATACACACATGTAATATAATTAACCCATTCCCTGACAATACTTGCTTCCTCCATCCAGCCCTGCTCCATCTACTCTATTACCACCCTCATTCAGTGGACCAAAGGAATCACTTACGACCACAGTACCCACTGCCGAGTTTAATTCTCAGTCAAACACAGTGTTAACTTTACTGCGAGTAATATTGTGTTTATGTTCTGTTTGGTTTCACCTAGTGGAACTGTGTTGCTTCCACAACTTGACTGCAGAAATTGTTGCATGAAATTTGATGAGCTTCAGTTTTGAGGTACAAGTGAATCTGCGTCGTTACTGACAATTTCAGTTCTCCATTCTAACTGTACATGGTTATCAGTTGACCTGGAATGGATTAGGGATCTTCATTATGTTAGAGTGAAAGCTCTACCAAAGGCATGTTTTTGTAAATGAGTGACCTAACATACTGCATATGGAGATGAAATTCAGTTTACTCATAAGCATTGCCAATAACACTGTTACATGGTTCTCTAAGAGTGATATAATTCAAATTGGACAAAGCCACATTAAAGCTACATTCTCATTTGCATCAAAACAGTAAAACTTGTATGTCGGCAAAAAGTTGAACACGGGAACAGCAATTAACATCCGTAGGAACATGTAGTGAGATACAAAACGTCATCATCTTTCACCTTATCACGACCCTATTTCCCATCTAAGAATGAGATGAGAAGGGTCCATACACAAGGAAAGAGAAAGTACAAAGTGAGAGAAATGCCAACAGCAGCAACAAAACAAAATGAAACTTCCAGATCACAGGTATGACAAGAGGTGTGATGGTGGCCAAATTCTAGGAGCTTCGTAGCATCTATTCCCTAGTGACTCATTTCTATATTACTAGTTAGTGATCATTTTTATGTACATCATACCATTTCAGTATCGATCTGGATGCCAAAAACAAACTACAGTAGATTACTTAAGTGTTGTGAGAGTAGTGTGCATAATTAATAGCCAAAAAAGTGGTGTTCGGAAGCCATTAAAACCACTTTGAGTATGACCCTGCCACACACATAGGTTTTACTGGAGGGAAAGCATACAGCCATAAATTTGTCTGTGAGTGAACCAGCACAACATTCGAAGTCTGGATTCGCAGGTAAACTCATGACCAAGTTCTTCTCATAACCGATATTTGCTTTTGTAGTTACGAATAATAGAGACATGATAATTTCACGCTCTCCTTCTTATTAAATAGAAAAACAAAAAGGTTGCAATGGGGAATAGACAGTAGATTTGTTAATCTTGGCCATGGGTTAACGCTCACTCAGTACTGGTTGTATTTACGCACACAGACCAGGGTGTGCAACCTGCTTTAATTTAGCCCAACAAATGTCACCTCCGGCAAAAGTTTGAGTCCGCTTGTTGTGTCAAAGAATCTGGAACTATGTGTTGAAAATACCCAACACTTCAGCAGCATGGGAATGTATTTATTGTTAACCCTTGATTGAAAAACGTGAATGGGAGCTGTCCTTGATCAGTTAGGCAGAAAACAGGATGTTTATATTGCTTGGCCATGGGAAAATGTTTTCTGCAGTTACCTAGTACTTCTTAACTATACCTTGTATGCTTTAACCTGGCATAAAATTCACATCCCTCTATCTTAATCGTGAGCTAAAAAAAAAAGAGGTTAACATTATATTATGTTGCTAGACACGAAGTGCTATGGAAAGGAGGGACATACATGGGATTATTCCCTCGCCCGGACGGAGTCTGGCGAGGTACTGTTTTTGGTCGAGTTGGTGTTTTTTTTTCTTTGTTTGTTAGCAACAATACGGAAAAACGGCCGAATGAAATTACATGAAACTTTCACGATATGCGGGCACTGGCCCCAAAGGAAAGTGATAAAATTATTGAGTCAATCGAGGGACCCTGAATAATCAAAATCAAGGTCACAGATTATAAGAGGGCTATAACTTGAAACCGGTTGATGGTAGAGATACTGACCATCATCAGCATACAGGAACTTCCATATGGGCTTTTATTTGGCACCAAGACCTTTGACCTTGAGTGACCTTGAAAGGTCAAACTCAAGGCCACGGATATTAACCCATTAACTCCCAGAGTTCCTGTGCAGGGAATATTGCTAGAAGGGTGCCAGGCGTACCGCCCTCCGCCTATCGGCTCAAAGTCTCGAAATTGATGGGTCCCTACCCCAGGGTTCCCTTCTTTATCAAATTTTGAAAATGCTCAGTTCCGTCCTATACTGAGGACCCTGGGTGCAAATGGGTTAAGCGGCTATAACTCGAAACTGGTCGAAGATAAACATTTATTATTTATCAACATACAGGAAGTCCCAGATGGGCTTTTAACTGGTACCATGACCTTTGACTAAAGTGACCTTGAAAGGTCAAACTCAGGGTCACAGTTATTCAGGGGGATACATCTCGAAGCTGGTTGAAAATTGAGGGATATTTACTATTATCGACATATAGGAAGTCTCAAATGGGCTTTTAATTGGTACCATGACCTTTGACCTTAAGTGACCTTGACAGACCAAACTCAAGGTCACTTTTTTTTTATGTGAGGAACAAGGAACCAAAGGCACGAGCCTGCAAAACTATTCCTTTCGAGAAAAACAAAATATAAGAGAGAGCCAAATTCAAGATCCGATCATTTCCAGAAACCTGGACACACTGCGTTTGAAAAACTGGAGATCATAGGAAGTAGGAAATACAGACAGAGGGAGACAGTTCCAGAGTTGACCTGTTGCATAAATGAAGGACTGGGAGTAACGGTTAACTCTTGCATTAGAGAGTTGGACAGAAAAGGGATGAGAGTTTGCTGCTAGACGGGTGCTACGCGCCCGTCGTAGGGGTAGAGGAATGCATGCAGACAGTTCAGAGGAGCAGTGACCATTGAAGTTGCGATAGAAAAGAGATAAAGATGCAACAGTGCGGCAAAGAGACAAAAGTTGTAGGAAGTCAGTAAGAGGAGGAGAGTTAATGAGGCGAAAAGCCTTTGACTCCACCCTATTGAGAAGAGCTGTATGTGGGGAGCCTCCCCACACATGAGAGTTGTACTCCACACAGGGGCAGATAAAACCTCTGTATAAAGTCAACAATTGTGCAGGGGTAAAGAAGGAACGGAGTCGGCTTAGCACACCCAATCTCTTGGAAGCAGATTTTACAAGAGACATAATATGATCTTTCCAAGACAAGTCCCGAGTAAATGAAACCCCAAGCATGTTCAAGGATGATGCAGGATTAAGTTAAATATTATCAAACATTAGTGGGTATACCTGTGGAAGATTTTGTCGGGTTGATAGGTGCAAAAACTGAGTCTTTGATGCATTAAAAACAACAAGATTATTTTTACCCCAGTTTGAGATATGAGCCAAGTCAGACATTAGGTGTGCCATAGCCTCATCCCTTGTTTGTTGAAGTAACTGCTGAGATGGACGTTGCGGGAATTGAATGGAAAGGTGAAGGGTGGAGTCATCAGCGTATGAGTGGATAGGGTTAGATGTACAGCTTAGAAGGTCATTGATGAATAAAAGGAAGAGAGTTGGTGATAGGACAGAGCCCTGAGGAACACCATTATTAATAGATCTAGGAGAAGAACGATGGCCGTCTACAACAGAGGCTATAGAACGACCAGGAAAGAAGCTAGAGATGAAGGCACAAATAGAAGGATAGAAACCGTAAGAGGGCAGTTTGGAAATTAAAGATTTATGCCAGACTCGATCGAAAGCCTTAGAGATGTCAAGTGCAATGGCAAAGCTTTCGCTAAAGTCCCGAAAGGAGGATGACCAGGAGTCTGAAAGGTAGGTGAGAAGATCACCGGTGGAGTGTCCCTGACGAAACCCATACTGAAGATCAGAAAGAAGCTTGTGATATGAAAGATGCTTTAATATTTTTCTATTAAGAACAGACTCGAAAACTTTTAAGATACAGGATGTTAAAGCAATTGGACGATAATTAGAGGGTTGGGAATGGTCACCCTTCTTTGGGACTGGCTGAATGAGAGCAAACTTCCAGCAAGAAGGAAAGGTACAAGTTGACAGACAAAGGCGAAAGAGTTTGCCTAGGCAGGGTGTAAGCACAGAAGCACAGTTCTTGAGAACAACAGGAGGGACTCCATCAGGCCCATATGCCTTATTACTATTGAGGCCTGTGACAGCAGAAAATACATCAGCTGAAGAAATTTTAATGTCAGCCATGAAGAAGTCAGAGGGGGGAAGTAATGGAGGAACAGCACCAGAATCGTCTAAGGTGGAATTGGAGGAGAAAGTCTGAGCGAAGAGATCTGCTTTATCAGTAGAAGAAATAGCTACAGAGCCATCAGAGTAGAAAAGAGGAGGGAAGGATGATGAGGTAAAGTTTTTAGAAAGGTTTTTGGCAAGGTGCCAGAAGGAGGGGGAAGAATTCGAGTTAGAGAGTTGAGAGCACTTAGTACGGATGAAATTATTTTTAGCAGAGCGAAGAACAGACTTAGCACGATTCCGGGCAGAAATGTATAAAAGATGTGATTCAGGGGTGGGTTGGCTCCGGTACCTTTTATAGGCCCTCTCCTTGTTGCGGACAGCATTAGAACAAGCGTGATTAAACCAAGGCTTTCGTGCATTAGTCAAAGGATATGAGAAAGGAATGTATGCTTCCATGCCCGAAAGAATAACCTCTGTAATGTGCAAGGCACACCCAGATGGCTCACGGCCACGAAAGCAATAATCATTCCAAGGAAAATCAAAGAAGTACTGCCTGAGGGCCTCCCAGTCTGCAGCTCCAAAGTGCCACAGACAACGTTTCTTTGGAGGGTCCGCAGCCCGTACTGGAGTGATAGGACAGGTTAAGGTGATAAGGTTGTGATCGGAGGAGCCCAACGGAGAGAAAAGATTAACAGGGTAAGCAGAAGGATTAGTTGTAAGGAAGAGGTCAAGTATGTTGGAACTCTCTCCAAGGCGATCAGGGATACGGGTAGGGTGCTGTACAAGCTGCTCTAGGTCATTAAGGATAGAAAAGGAGTAGGCTTGTTCACCAGGTGGATCAGTGAAAGGAGAGGAGAGCCAAAGGTGGTGGTGAACATTGAAATCTCCTAGAATGGAGATTTCAGAGGAGAAATGGATAGAATGTGTTCCATCGTAGAAGTATGATAGTCAAAGAATTTTTGATAGTAGAATTAGGAGATAAGTAAATAGCACAGATATATTT
>NC_136975.1:14980371-14982871 GCF_032717465.1 Coenobita brevimanus | reverse complement strand
AGGTTCTCTGAACAGTCTTCCATCCTTGAAAGGCCGAGTTTCAAAACAACAAAAATAGGAGAAGAAAATCTGAAATAGTTAAGTATTATAAAAGGATATATTGAACTAAGAGAGAGAGAGAGAGAGAGAGAGAGACTTACTTTTATGCGGCACATGGCTGGTTTTTATCCCTACCCTTTCCTTCCCTTCCTCCATCGTGCTCCCCTTCTTCCAATTTTACTCTCCCCTCCCATCCCATCCCCCTATCCTCCCCTCCCCGCCTCTTACCCCCACTACTTCCTCCCCTTACTCCCTCTTTCCCTCTCCCTCCCCTGGGATTGGTTACCGATTTGGAAGCAGCTTGTAGTGATAAATGGCGAGTCATCATACTGACTAAAAACATGAAGTAGAGTTCTCCAATGGTCTGTTTTAGGATCAGTTCTCTTCACTACATATATCAATGATCTAGAAAATGAACTCGTTTCTAAAGTACTGAAATTTGCAGATGACACGAAGACTGAAGGCAGAGTATATAATACGAAAGCAGACTGCGAATCAATACAAAACCACCAGGATAAGTTAATAAATTTAAGTGAAAAATGTCAGATGAAATTTATTATACATAAATGTAAAGTAATGTGCTTCGACGACAAAAACTATCTATCTATCTATCTATTGCAGAACGCCTCAATCCCGTTTGGGGTGGTCACAAATAAATAGCCTCCACGTCGCCCTGTCCCCTGCCATTTCACTGCCCTGCTTCCAACTCACACCCCTCTCTCTCATATACCTCTCCACCCCATCCCTTCATCTCATCCTCGGCCTCTCCCTCCCTCTTCCCCCCTCCACCTCACTCACATACACTCTCTTCGTCAGTCTTTCACCCTCCATCCTCTCCACATGGCCAAACCACCTCAGTGTATTCCTCATAACGCTTCCTATCACATCCACATCCACACCACAACGCTCCTTTATATCCTCATTTGTCAGCCTGTCTCTCCATGTGACTCCACAGGCTCCTCTTAAATAACTCATTTTCACTGCTCTCACTTTTGACTTGTGTCCTTCCGGCAACGTCCAAGCTTCACTTCCATAAGTTAGAATTGGTATCACAATATTGTCATGTAGTACCTTTTTCACTTCCATGCTCACTTCCTGATTCTTATGACTGCTTTCAAGGAACCAGCAACCTTTCTTCCCTGCTGTACCCTTTCAAGCACTTCACCCTCTAAATCTTCATCCTTACTCATCACACTACCCAAGTACTTAAACGTACTCACATTTTCCAATTCCTTACTATCCAACCTCGCTGTACATTCACTGACTTCACCTCTCTCAAAGACCATCAGTTTACTCTTCCCTACATTCACCTTTAGATTCCGTTTCTTACACACTCTCCCAAACTCATCCACCAAGCCTTGCAGCTCCCCTTCGTCTTCACTCAACAACACAGTATCATCTGCAAACAACAGTACAGGGAGTTTCCAAACACTACGCTCTCTCACCAGGGCCACTCCAACATCCACTACCCTACCTTGTACCTCTTTTATTACCCCATCCATGTACAGATTGAACAACCATGGAGAAATGACACATCCCTGTTTCAATCCAACCTTCAAAGAGAAAAATTCACTCAGTTCACCATCCACACGCACTGCAGCCTTAGCACCAGCATACATAATCTTCACAGCAATGGAGAGAGTTCCAACAGACTTGATCTCTTCCTTACTACTAATTCTTCTGCTTACATTGTTAAACTTTCTTTTCCATTGGGCTCCTCCGATCAATCTAATTACCCTAACCTGTCCTATCACTCCAGTACAGCATGTGGACTTTCCAAAGAAACGTCGGTTGTGGCACTTTGGAGCTGCTGATTGGGAGGCCCTCAGGAAGTACTTCATTGATTTTCTCTGGAATGATTATTACTTCCATGGCCGGGAGCCATCTGAGTGTGCCATGCGTATTACGGAGGTTCTTCTCTCAGGCATGAAAACATAAATTCCTTTCTCATAACCTGTGACTAATGCAAAAAAAAAAAAAAACTTAGTTTAATCACACTTGTTCTAATGCTGTCCACAAGGAGAAGGCCTATATATCATACCAGTGGTTAATTATATCGTAGTCGTAGCCGAGCTGTAGTTAACAGTGAGTTGATTTTAGGAGATAATGTGAGTTGTACTTGTCGTTGATGACAGAAGATAACGATGAGTCTGGGGTTTGCTCGTAGTTTACTTTTTTCAAAGGGAATATCTCAAGAGTAATACAGTCTCGCAGAGCGTAATGGGATGTGAGTTACTCGCTAACCCACAGGCCTGCCTTTTTCCCCACCGTGCCTCTCTCTAGACTCCCTTCTCACTCTCTCTCCTAACTCCTTGTGCCTGCTAACTCCTTCTCTCTCGTATATGAGTGATTGTGTCATGTGTAAGGTACGGTTGAGTGGAGTTTTCTCGATCCTGGGGACTTTCCGGTCAAGCGCCATGCCTGTTGTCTATGGCATTCCTGTGAGAGAATGTCCGAACGC
>NC_136975.1:14790371-14975371 GCF_032717465.1 Coenobita brevimanus | reverse complement strand
GCCTCCTGTCCAATCCACTTCTCAACCTGATACCCCTGTTACAACTTCCTACTCTCAGGCTGCTGCTGCTTCTCAGTCAGTCAAGCCTAAAACGAAGCCTGACAACTCTTGTAAGAGTAATATGACCACCCTTACCAAGTCACGTCCTCATGTTCTTCCTGCTCCTGGCCCAGCGAGGGAGAGGAAGGGTAGCTCTTCCTCGGTGGAATCTGGGAACCTCGTAACTGATGAAAATATGGAGGTTTCCGTAAGCAAGCACCGGGATAGGTCCACCGGTAGTCGCTCACCTTCTGGTGGGCGGCAAAAAAACCCTAAACACACTGGCCCCCAACGTAAATCTTAAACCGTCGCTTTCACTGTATTACAGTGGAATTGTAGAGGTACTGGGAATAAGTTACAAGATATAGCAATCTTGCTGTCAATACACAGGCCAGACGTTGTTTGTTTACAGGAGACGCGCCTGAAGGATCATCCTGATCCTCCACAGTTCAGACACTACCACTCGTATAGAAGATATGAAGGTCACGGAGTTGCCATTTACACACACAAATCACACCCACAAATGGAAGTGATTCTAAATACTACTCTGGAAGCGGTCGCGTGCAAAGTAAAATTTAATAACACGTATCTGTCTATTTGCTCTCTGTACTGTCCTCCACATGGCCCCATTGATAGTGATGCTTTAAATTCACTAGTGGAACATCTCCATGGGAATAAGTTAGTGTTGGGCGATTTTAACGCCCATCACTATCAATGGGGTAGCTTGAGGATTGATGGTCGTGGGGAGCAAGTAGCCGACCTAATACTACAGTCCAACCTCTGTCTTCTGAACGATGGTAGAGCGACTCGTGTAGATGATCGTACTGGTAACTTTTCGGCCATTGACTTATCTTTGGCCTCCCCTGGTATACATCAAGATCTCTCATGGGACCCTTACGACGACTCCTTGGGAAGTGATCATTTACCCATCTGTCTTTCTTATACATGTGACATCATTTCGAACCCTCCACCTCCAAAATTTAAGTATAAGAAAGCAGATTGGGGATCCTTCTCAAGGATCGCCAATTTAGATATATCTGGAGAGACCATAGATGTTAAGGTCGAAAATATAACCCAATCCATATTACACGTAGCTGAGGCTGCTATTCCCAAGACTTCTACAGTTCATGCGAAGCATAGAGCACATTGGTGGACGCCGGATTGCTGACAAGCATTAAGAAAACGCAATAGGAGATACAGGATTTTTGATAGTCAGCCCACTGAGAAAAATTTTATTGCATACAAACAGGCACGGGCTGAGGCAAGGAGAATAATAAGAAGGGCCAAACGTGACTCCTGGCGGTCCTTTGTGTCCACGATGACTCGTACAACACCATTACATAAAGTCTGGTCCACTATAAGATTATTAAATAATAAACGCCCATACTTCCCTGTCACAACCTTGCAGGTGAATAACACCACCTATGACGAGCCCGTGGACGTTGCTAACATCCTCGCCAGCAGTTTTTCTCATGTAAGTAGCTCAGCCAATTATGACCCGCGTTTCCAACATCATAAACGCACGGCTGAGCTACAGATATTAGACTTTGCCACAGAAGACGTAGACTCCCCGTACAACCAAGAGTTTACGCTAGATGAACTGCTCCTTGCCCTTAAATCCTGTAAAGACACCAGCCCTGGACCAGACACCATCACGTACGGTATGATCCAGCATCTTAATCAGGACAACCTGATTAAGATGTTAGCATTGTACAATGAGATTTGGGCGTCTCGAACGTTCACAAACTCATGGCACTTTGTGCACGTCATACCGATACCCAAAGAGGCTGGTCGTCTTATGAATCCCACTTCATTTCGTCCTATTGTGTTGACTTCTTGTCTATGTAAGGTCATGGAACGTATGGTTAACAATAGGCTTCTTTTTGTTTTAGAGTCGAAGAATTTGTTAAATGATCAACAATGTGGCTTCCGTAAATACAGAAGTTCACTAGATCATTTAATGAATTTGGAGCATTGTATTGCAGAGGTATTTGCCAATAAAGAATTCATGATAGGGGTGTTCTTGGACATCCATAAAGCCTATGACATGACCTGGCGACACGGTATACTAATGAAGCTCTATGCTTATGGTTTAAGAGGAAATTTACCTGTTTTTATTTCAAATTTCTTAAGGGACAGAACTTTCTCTGTCAAATTACCCCGTAACGTAACATCGGATATATTTATCCAGGAAAACGGGGTGCCACAGGGAAGTGTGCTTAGTCCTACTTTATTTAGTATTATGATCAATGATATTCTGTCATCAGCTCCCATCCCGAGGAATCTTAAATACTCGCTCTACGCTGACGATTGTGCAATATGGCACTCTTCCCGTAATGCACAATTTTCGGCTGGGCGGATTCAAGCAGCCCTTGACTCCGTCCACCAATGGGCCTTGCAGTGGGGATTTAAGTTTTCCGTACGTAAGTGTGCCGCTATAGTTTTCACTAATCGTAACGTACCTAATTTGTGCTTAACTTTGGATAATCAGGCGGTACCTTTTCAAAATTCTGTAAAATTTTTAGGAATACATTTTGATCGTAGAATGAATTTTAAACTTCATGTTAATACTTTGCTTGCTCGTTGTGATAAACCGTTAAATGTCCTCAAGTACCTAGCGGGTACTACCTGGGGTGCCAACAGAAAATCTTTATTAATGGTGTATAAGTCCCTTATTCGATCAAAGCTAGACTATGGCGCACAGGTGTATGGCTCGGCATCTGATGCCACGCTGAAAGGATTGGATGTGTTACAGAATAAATGCTTGCGAATGTGTCTTGGAGCTGTCCGGTGTACCCGTGTGGCTCGTATGGAAGTGGAGGCGAATGTGCCTCCCCTCCGTATTCGCCGTGACCACCTGGCCTTGTCCTACGGCATAAGGACGTTAAGAAAAAGTAATATCGGCAATGCGGCCTGTACCCCCCTGCGTCAATACCACCACCTTCTACGGGGGGTGCGTCGGCCACTTGCTGCTCGCCTCCACTTACTGACTCAGGAGCTTGATGTGGACCCCAGTGACTGTGACAAGTTGGTGCTTAAAAATATAGCACCTTGGGAGCCACCCGGCTTTACAGTCGATGTTACATGGCTCCCAGCACCAAAGGCCAAGGCGCCGGAGGCGGAGGTCCACCACTTGTTTCGTAACATCATTGTTCGTCACTTGGGGTCCCATCAATTGTACACCGACGGCTCCAAGTCGAGTGAATGTGTGGGTGCAAGTGTGTGGTCGACTGAATGTGCCCTCAGGTATCGGTTGCCGACTCATACATCTGTGTTTACTTCAGAACTTTTTGCTATTGACAAAGCCATAGACTATGCTCTCAATTCTAGACATGACTCATTTGTCATATTTTCAGATTCAAAATCAGCCCTTCAGGCAATTGCATCTTGCACTACGGACTCTCACGAGATCCAGGGCCGCATTGTTAATAAGTTGCATTCATGCAACAAGTCATTCATGCTGATCTGGGTGCCTGGTCATTGTCGTATCTACGGCAATGAGCAGGCTGACTTACTTGCAAAGTCGGCTGTAGAGCTCGGGGAGATTTGGGACGTTCCTCGTGATCTACGGTCGAGTCTATCTCTCGGAAAGAAATCAATAAATCTTCTGTGGCAAGGTCAGTGGACCAGACTAAATATTCCAACTTGTAAGCCGTACCTGGGCGACTGGGACACTCCCAACCGTCCCAGTCGCCTAGAAGAAAAAGTGTTGGCACGGTTACGGCTTAATGCCACCATTGTAACCCACATAAAACCATATATGGAAAGACGCTTCCCACCGCACTGTGACATCTGTAATGCGGTGTTATCTATTAGTCATATCATCCTGCGCTGTCGGCGATTTATTCGTGAACGCGCTTCACTTATAAATTACTGCGGCGCAGTAGACGTCCCCTTCACCCTTTCCACCATCCTGGGTGATGGGGACATTGTTATGACTGATAAATTGATGGCTTTCTTGAGAGAGACCGGACTGATCAGAGTGATGTGACTTTTTTACTGCGTGGTTATGGTTTTTATGAACAGTAAATGTGTATATATTGTAATATTAATTAGGGTTGACAGTTGACATATTTTAAATAGTTCCTCCTCCCACCGATCTATTTCTAATATAGATGTCCCCTACATTAAGCCAAGTTCCTCGCCTGACAGTCACCAGATGATGAGCGCAAGTGTGCAATATAGGAAGGTATTGGGCACTTGCAGTCGATGGTGGTCTGCTGGGCGAGGTTCTTCACTTTTCGTACAAATTATGTAAATACATTATATTATCTTAAGTTATTCTAATTAGGGACGACAGCTGACGTATATGGAAATGTTCCTGACTCGTCTGGTTCCCTTTCATATATTGATGTCCCCTATATTAGGTTGTGCCTCGACTGACAGTCACCAGGTGATGAGTGCAGGTATGTAATGTAGAAAGGCATTACATATCTGCAGTTGATGATGTTCTGTTAGTCGAGGTATTTTTACCATTAGTGTAGGTCTAGCTATTTGTCTCTGTAGGATTTAGTATAGGTTAGCGATTTGTCTGTTAGGTGATTAGTTTTAGGGTCTTTAGATTAGTTTTCCTTTATAATATAAGGTATAAAAAATAAAAAACCAAGAAAAAATTAAAAAAATAAAAATACAAAAAAAAATAAAAATAAATAAGATTAAAATTATTATATATATATATGTATGTTTGCATGAAAGTGTGTCTGTATGTATGCATGGAAGTGTGTGTGTGTGTGTGTGTGTGTGTGTGTGTATATGTTTGTATATATATGTATATATGTTTAAGTGTATATACATATTACATATATATATATATATATATATATATATATACACGGCCTTAATAACCAGGGGCTTCGGCCCCAATGGTTGATAGGCCGGAAAAAAAAAAAAATTATCAAAAATGACTGACACAAAAACACATAAATCACAATAACCCCACTTGGCCCACGAATCAACACCTTATGCTATACAGTACAAGGAAAAATGCAATAATACTTATACTCAAATTACACAGCTGCTAGATGGTTGGAGACTTCCTGAGCACTCACAATAATAACTGTACAGGGGAGGACAGAGATGTGAACAAAATGAGGAGTAGATCTAAGTGGCAATAATGCAGAGACTGAGCTCATTATATATGGGCCAGCTGAGCTTGATACAACTTGTAAGAAGGACGCGCAAATGAAGCCATAGGGGACAAAGAGCTGACAATCCTGCTCTGAACAACAGAAAGGACGACTTACTCTACTATAACGGTAGAAGGGGGGACTGAGGCAGAACACGCTCGTGATCAAACATGCAGCATACTGTGCGTTAAAATTACACAAAGGATGATGAAATCATAGGCTATGTAACACCTCCCCACAAAGAAAAAGAAATTTACAAAGGAAATTTCTTATTACTCTAAAACAATCTGTCTAAAGTCTAGATAAGCAATCTGCAATAACATTTTCTTTCCCCTTGACATGTTGTATGTCTAATGAATACTGAAGAAGTAGACTCCATCTTGTCAATCTCCGACCTTTATCTTTAAACCCACTAAGGAACTTCAGTGGGCTACGATCGGTATAAATGACTATGGGGTCAAAACCAGAACATAAACAAAATGAAAAATGCTGTAAACCCAAAATCAAGGCCAAAAGCTCTTTCTCAATAGTTGAGTAGTTCTTTTGAGGTGGAGTGAACTTCTTACTGTAATAAGATACAGGGTGTTCAATACCCTGATCATCCTCTTGCAGCAAAACAGCCCCAGCTCCTGTACCACTTGCATCAACAGCCATCTTAAAAGGCTTAGCAAAATTTGGAGTAGCGAGCACTGGCTGACTTAATAGGATAGCTTTAAGTTTGTTGAAAGAGGATTCACAGTTATCGGTCCAGACAAATTTAACTCCCTTTTTCAGTAGGTCTGTAAGTGGTGATACAAGAATAGAAAAGTTAAGAACAAATCTCCTGTAATAACCTACCATTCCCAAAAATCTTTGTAGCTCTTTCCTACTTTTAGGTCTGGGAAGATCACTTATAACCTAAACCTTAGCTCCTGGTGGTGCAACACAGGGCCGTGCACAGGATATATCAGATAGGGGGGCTCAAAGTTGACGAAAAGGGCATTGGCACCCCCCTGAGAAGTTTTTGGTAATTTATAAAAATTTACGTTTTAGAGACCATATATAGCATTGCGGTTACTCTGAATTTCACGTAAGATTTGGTATAGTTTGTAGTTGTTGTTGGTTTTATTTTGTTTATTTATTTTTCATTTCACTTTTCATTGGCAGTTACAAACAATCAGTTCACATTGATTCTCAAAGACTTATCCGCCTTTGAGTCATAGTCTTAAAAATTTCAATCACTTCCATATTATTGACAGGGATGTCCTTTTCTACAGCCAGCAGCATTAATCTGATAGCCTTTCCTCACTGCAAAGACTGCGAAGCTTTGATTTTATATGCTTGAGCTTCGAGAACGAACGTTCCACTGTTGCAGTAGTTACTGAAATAGATGCATATATTCTGAGCAACTCACATAAACTTGGAAAAACAAAGTTCAAGTTATTTTCCTTTATACACCTCATCATTAGCTTCAGGTCACTTTTGAGGCATGGATATGCTGAGTGAAACACTTTTAGTTCTGTCAAAAGTTTGTCTTGTTCTTGTTCAAACCCATAGAATTTGCATAGGGTATGGACAGCATTTACAGCATCTGGCTGTAATTCCTTCCAGTTTGCTGCTACTGTAAGGTACTGGAAGGAACGAAGGATGATGCCTGTTGATGAGTTTTCTTTCCCTTTGAACCTTCTTTCAATCTCTTGAGTAAGAGTGTCTAAGAACTGATTATACAGATTAACACGGTAATATTCCTCCAATGTTTGAAATGATTGATCCTCTGTTGCTGATGTACAGCTGTATTTGTATTTTCCTGGCATTTTCCTTTGTCTTCTTTGTCCTGGAATATCTGATGGAATATCAATTTCTGCTTCAACTGCTTTCTTCGAGGCATTCTCAAACATTTCCTGGAACTTTTCTTCTGTCCTTAGTTTTTTCAGTGTTTGCAGCACTCCATCTATAAGTCTGTATGATGCTGCTAAGTCCACATCTTGCTGTTGAAGTGCATCCGAGGCAATAGCAGTTTCCATAAAAATTGGTGTAGTAATTTCCAAGGACAAGATGAATTCAAAGCTGATGCTTCGAAGCAGCATCACTGCATCACAAGCTCCTGAGTCGGGTGGGCTGGATTCATATATATTTTTGAGGAACTCAACCACTGCTACAAAGACCTTCTTCAGTGTTCTTAGAGCTGATTCTCGGCAGGCCCATCGAGTGTCTGACAGCTTTTTCAGCTCATGTACACGTTCGGTAGGGAACAGAGATTGTTGTGTCTGCACAAATGCAGCATGCCGTTTTCCTGAACCTGAAATAAAGGTGTAAAGTTTTTCCACGATGTTGAAGAAGGAAACAAAATGACGGTTCACCTTTGCAGCCTCTACAAGGACTAGGTTCAAGCCATGTGCATGACAGTGCATATAGAGAGCCTTTTCATTCAGTTGAAGTACTCTAGATTGCAGTCCTTTGTAAGGTCCACTCATGTTAGCTGCCCCATCATAACCATGACCTCTGATATTCTCTATTTTCAAACCATTTTTTTCAAGGAGAGACAACACGACATTTGTTAGTTCTTGTCCTGCAGTTGACTGTACTTCACAGATCTGAATGAAGCGTTCCTTTATTTTCATTTCATGTACGTATCGGACAACGAAGGAAGCTTGCTCATTATGAGAGATATCAGTAGTTTCATCCAACAAAATAGAGTATATAGTAGCATCTCTGATTTCCTCAAGAATGGTTTTTCTCACACAAATAGCCAAGGCCTTGATGAGATCATTTTGTGTCCTATTTGAAAGTAAAGATACTTGTGGTCTCTTCTTAGTCGTTTGCGAGGCTGTGACGGCTTCCAAGTGCATTTTTATGACACTGTCATATTTCGCAAAGAGATTGACAAGCTCAATGAAACTGTCTCTGTTTGAGCTAGTTAGTGTTTCATCGTCACCCCTGAAAGCAATACCTTGCCTAGCCAGATACAAAGTCATATCTACAGTATCAGCCGAGATAGAATCTCTCTGTTCCTCTGCTTTTCTTGCTTATGAATATGTAGTATTTTACTGTCAGCCAACTGAAAGGCTGCAATTCCGTCGGTCCATGCCAACCAGTTATTTCTTACCCAAAGAATGCACAAGGACGTTCATTTCAGAGGCAGTGGTATGAGAATGAATTCTGCTTGTAGCCATTCCACCGTATCATACCAAGCATGTGTGCCTCCGTTGCTGCATGATCTTTTATTTTGTCTATGGCATTTTTCCACTTATTTACTCCTACAGACCTCCAAGCAGACTTTACTTGGTGTTTATCTTCAGCCATAAAGAGCCTGCAACTGAAACAGTACATAGCATCGTTTTCTACTGAATATTCTAGCCACGGATTTTTCTCATACCACTGCCTCTGAAATGAACGTCCTTGTGCATTCTTTGGGTAAGAAATAACTGGTTGGCATGGACCGACGGAATTGCACATTTCAATATATTTCTCAGAGTCGTTGGCAGTTAGGCATATTTGACTAACATGGGCAGGGTCAGTGGGAAACTTACGCTGTAACAAATCTGAAACTGAAACTTCCTTTTTACTTTCGTCTCGAGCTTCTGCTGTCACTGCTGTGTGTGTCCCTTGCTCTACATATGTGCTGTCAGTTTCCATCGCCTCAGGATTCAATGTTGATGGTGCCTCCTGTTCATCCTTCTGTAGATCTGTGTTATCCATTTTCCTTCCCTCTGAACCATCTGTTGCTTCACCTTGTTTTCTTTTTTCTCCAAACTCTTTTGATAAAGCTTGACTGATTTGATCTTATGAATCTGCTCGTAGATCATCTTCATTTTCCTCCTCAGATTCTTGATCTTTGTTGCTCCCTGGCTTAAGCCAGCCATAGAGGGAAGCACTTCCTTTAGCTGCCTCCTGTCTCTCCCTTTCTTTCTGTTTCTTGGCTCTCTCCTTACGGGGCATTGTGCTACATCACCAGTGACCAGGCTGCAACAAACATAACTGACAATGATACAATCTGACATAAGCATTAACATCACGAGACATACAGGAACAATGCCTAATAATTGTTCACCAAAATTAGTATACTAATCACCGGAACACAAACCACGATGGGATAAACACAAACTTATTGTTCTGTATTATTAATATGAAGTCTATTAAGTTCACATACAAGTATCTTAGTCCCTGACTGTGACACTCAATTATTGTCTGCTGCTGCAGCCCGGGCACTCCCATCACTGAATTACCCAAATACTCATATAAGTGTAAACGAACAACCCGCGATGGAAAACCAAACCTACGGTATTTGGTTCATCATAACACAATATATTGAGTATTCTCATACTCAGTACCCTACCAGCATACTCCTGGCTTCATGAATAAAGGACACTGTTGATAGGAGGGCTAAAAGTAACATCAGCCACGTAAAAAACAAAAACACTCACGCCAAAATTCATCCGTGCCTCGCCGCCATACACACGCTGTCAGCTGATTATTCCCATTTTCTCTTATTAGTACTATTGAACGGAAAGTCGGAAACTATTTTAAATTTATATCTGAGGACCTGAAAACATTTCAAAGTACAAATGCATAATAGACTCCTACCTTCCAGTACACAGGCAGTCGAGAAGTAAACTTTAAAGAATCTATTACCTGGGCCTTCATGTTATTTAATTATATTTTTCCTCCTGGATACAAAAGTAATACAACAATAACTAATAGACTGATTTCGAAATATCTTAATTTAATATAAGTTCTGAAAAGGGCACTTTTAGGGTATCAAGGGAAAAGTGAGGGGGCTCAAGCCCCTGTAGCCCCCCCCCCCCTGTGCACGTGCCTGGTGCAACATGTCCATCACCAATTACGTACCCAAGGTACTGAACTTTAGCTTGACCAAACTCACACTTTGATAAATTAGCTACAAGATTAGCCTGAACCAAACGCTCAAGAAATTTACTGACATGGCATAGGTGATCTTTCCAGTTGTCACCGAAGATTAATACATCATCAATATAAACAACACACCCTGCCAAACCCTGTTACAACATTCATGAGCTTCTGAAATGTGGCTGGTGCATTCTTCATACCATATGGCATTACAGAACATGCAAAAGTCTTTCCTAGTGTTACAAAACATGAGATTTCCCTAGCACGTTCAGTCATAGGTACTTGCCAGCATCCCTTTAACAAATCAAACTTACTTATGTACCTAGCCTTTCCGAACTTGTCTATGCAATCTTCCACACGAGGGAGAGGGTAAGTGTCTGTTTTGGTTATCTGATTAACATGTCTGTAGTCGATGCAAAGCCGCTGTGACCCACCTGGCTTAGGGACTAGAGTGACAGGAGAACTCCACTCGCTCTGACAGGGCTCAATCATCTTGTGGTCCAACAGGTAGCCAAGCTCCTTCTGGATGAGAGGAACTTTCACTGGGTTCACACGGTAAGGAGGCAGTTTAATTGGCTTTGCGTCTCCAACATCGACATCATGCATCAACACAGTGGTTCTTCCTGGAGTGGCACGGAACACTTGCAGGTACTCCTGCAGTAATGCCGAAAACTCCTGCCTTTCCTCGGGAGGTAGATGAGAAAGCTTAGTCTGGAGATCATTCATGATATCAGGATTCTTCCCCAAACTATCACTCAGGCTCATACTGCATGGGAGTGCTTCACTTGCAGACTCGGGAGGAACAGCTACAGCGCAGACTGGATTATTTTCGTCCCGCCTGTGATATAACTTTAGCATGTTGATGTGACATAGTTGCTTGTTCTTTCTACGATCTGGTGTGGCGATGACATAGTTGACATCACTGAGTTTCTTCTCCACGAAATAAGGACCACTAAACTTGGCTTGAAGAGGTTGCCCATGCACCGGTAGCAGAATCAAAACCTGATCTCCTGGCTGAAAGTGGCGTAACCTGGACTTCTTATCATACCAAGTCTTCATCTTCTCCTGAGCAGCTCCTAAATTCTCTCTCGCCTGCTGTAAAGCAGTTGACAGCCGTTCTTTGAACTTCATCACATACTCCAGCAGGTTGACGTCATCTTCCTCCGACAGCCAGCATTCCTTGAGTAGCTTAAGGGGTCCTCTTACTTCATGGCCAAACAGTAGTTCAAAAGGTAAGAAGCCCAGTGATTCATTTGGAGATTCTCTTGCAGCAAACACAACGAATGGAAGACCTTTATCCCAGTCTTTCTGATGTTCCAAACAGTATTTCTTGAGCATCGATTTGAGTGTTTGATGATATCTCTCCAACACTTCTTGAGTCTGGGGATGGTAAGCTGAAGACGTGATCTGGGTGATGCCCAACTCTTTCAGAGACTGCTTGAAAACATTTGACATGAAATTACTTCCCCGGTCTGACTGTACCTCCTTGGGCAGACCAAACTTTGTGAAGAACCCTAGCATTTCCTTAACCACATTCTTTGCTGAGATATTTCTAAGTGGAATGGCTTCAGGATAACGAGAAGCCATATCAATCAGGGTCAACACATAAGAAAATCCTGAAGAAGTCTTAGGAAGAGGGCCCACAATATCCACCAACACACGGGTGAATGGCGCCTCAAAAGGAGGAATGGGAACTAGAGGTGCAACCTTTTCGGTCTGATTACACTTCCCCACAACTTGACAGGTGGGACAAGACTTACAATACCAGGAAACATCCCTGAAGATACCTGGCCAGTAGAAGTGTTTCAAAATGCGTGCCACAGTCTTCCTTACTCCAAGGTGTCCTGCCAAACTGGAATCATGAGCCACTCTAATGATATCCTGCCTACAAACACGAGGGGTGACAACTTGATGTACAACCTCCCATTCACAGTCGGCTGATGCTGTTAGGGGTCTCCACTTCCTCATAAGTACTCCTGACTTTATATAATAACAAGTAGAAGCACCAGCTGACTCTTCCTCACTGCAAGCAGAGTTAGCTAGACCTTTCAACTCAGGGTCAGCAACCTGCAACTCAACCAACTCTTGACGAGACAAATTATCAACACTACGGGGTACTGCCTCATCTGGTGAGTGGTCCAAATTAGCAAGAAAAGTGTCAGCTAGGATAACATCATCATCATCATTATCCTCTAAGTCACCAGTAACTTTAGACTTAGCCCTAGTGACAGCACATGCAGGGAACATATCAAGGACATCACAAACCTGGGCCGCAGCCACCGGCTCACTAGACAACTGAGGAGCTAGACACACTTGACTTCCACCAATATCATTTCCAAGTAAGAAAGTTACACCTGACATTGGGAGTGTCTCAACCAACCCAACCATAACGGAACCATTAACAAAACCAGACTCTAAATTCACTCTGCACAGAGAGACAGAGAAGTAATTATTCCCTACGCCTTGTAAGATTACAGTTTCATCAGAGGAATTAACATTAGAGCCTAGTACACTGGTCAGCATAAAGGATTGGCAAGCACCTGTATCATGATATATTTTAACTGATTTCCTGTCATTATTGTCCAGAGGACTGACAAAACCATCAGACAGGAAATTAGCACATGAACTCTTGAGAGTGTCACCAACGTTACTGCTCAAAAGAGGAGCTCCATCATGAGAATTTAAGTTACCCCTCAAAGCAGGTTCAGTTACCTCAGTTAAAGAATTATGGGAACTCTCAAGGGTGGACACTAGACCAATTGACTGAATATTTAAAGACTCCCTTTTGTTCACATCACACTGTCTCCTGAAACATTTCTCCGTAGTATGACCAAGCTTACTACAATAAGTACATTTACTTTTCTGAAATCTAGAGGTGAAGGTGGTATTTACTTCCTGAGAAACATCATCTTTATTCTCTTTCCTGTTACCTGTACTCTGAGTAGAGGCAACGTACTTACTCTCAGCTTTCCCTTTTTCTTTAGAATATCTCTTGTGAGTGAGAACATATTCATCAGCTAAAACTGCAGCATCAGACAAATTATCTATTCTTCTCTCATCAAGATATAGGCTTACATCTTTATTAACACACCTCTTGAAGTCCTCCAGCAAAATCATCTGCTTAAATTTACCAAAATCAGAATCCACATTCTTAGAATTTAACCACTGCTCTAACAGATCTTCTTTGATTTTTGCATACTCAACATGGGATTGCTTATCTTGCTTATAAGTTGTCCTAAATTTTACTCTATAGACTTCAGGAACAAGCTCATAGGCCTTAAGAATCAAGCTCTTAACTACATCATAATTATCAGATTGATCCTGAGGCAAAGATGTATAAGTTACTTGAGCTTTACCGGTGAGAACAGTTTGAAGGAGTACTGGCCAATTAAAACCTGTAGCTACCCTCTCAAACAACTGAAAATACTTTGTTAAATCAGATTCATTAAAAGGAGGGACAAGTTTAACATTTTTAGCCACATCAAAATCATCAGAGCTAGATGATCCAGTTCCACCTTGTTTCATGCGATACTCATGGTCTGCCTGAATCCTAGCTAGTTCAATTTGTGCCTGAGCCTGTATCTGTGCCTCGTGAATCCGAGCCTGAGATTCAGCCTCCTTAGCATTTGCTTGAAATTCAGCCTCCTTAACACGAGCCTCCTGCAGGGCTAGCTGTAACTTAGCTATTTCAATCTGCGTTTGCTCATTTGGAGGAGTTACATTACACAAGCTCTTATTAATCATGCCAACAATTTGATCTTTAGAATGATGAGAGTGAACTGCAATTCCCTATTGTTGAGCAACAAGCTTAAGTTCAGTCTTTGTTCTGTTTTCTACATCACACACTGTTTGCACATTTGACAAAAAATCTTTGGCTTCATCAAGTGTAGTAATAGTAGACATCATGAATAAATCACAGTCACAAAATATCAAGCATTATCCTTATGATAATATCCTGAATATCCTGATATGAGGTCGCCAAATTTATGTTACGGAACAGAGAAAGATAATGTACACTTAAAGTGAGAATACTAAAAATCACTACTGTCCCGTAAAGTTCCAGGTTCAAAACAAAAGAGTTAGGTAAAATTACAAGTTAAAGTTTAATGCTCAAACTAACAACAAAACATTCAGGACTCATAAGGATAATGTAATGGCAAAAAACAGGTTAAATATATGGTTAACTGCAATAGCCTCTATTAACACGAAATTAGCAAGAGTAAATTTACCTAAGTCAGCCCTGTTAAAATGAGATACCAGATAATACTCAGTGAATGCAAGATATATAATTACAGATACAAAATATTATCAAAAATGACTGACACAAAAACACATAAATCACAATAACCTCACTTGGCCCACGAATCAACACCTTATGCTATACAGTACAAGGAAAAATACAATAATACTTATACTCAAATTACACACAGCTGCTAGATGGTTGGAGATTTCTTGAGCACTCACAATAATAACTGTACAGGGGAGGACAGAGATGTGAACAAAATGAGGAGTAGATCTAAGTGGCAATAATGCAGAGACTGAGCTCATTATATATGGGCCAGCAGAGCTTGATACAACTTGTAAGAAGGACGCGCAAATGAAGCCATAGGGGACAAAGAGCTGACAATCCTGCTCTGAACAACAGAAAGGACGACTTACTCTACTATAACGGTAGAAGGGGGGACTGAGGCAGAACACGCTCGTGATCAAACATGCAGGATACTGTGCGTTAAAATTACACAAAGGATGATGAAATCATAGGCTATATATATATATATATATATATATATATACCTAGGCTGCTTCCCCCAAGGAAAGGGAGGTAGCCGAGACAGGATGACACACTCCCCATTTACTCATCCATTCAAACACATTCATATATATATATATATATATATATATATATATATATATATATGGTAGGTGGGGGCACTCACCATCCACTCACTTGATGTAGTGCTGCTCTCGGGTGTCTGTCCTTTCCTCTCCTCCATCCTTCTTTCCATCCATTCTCTTCTGTCTTTCTTTCCTTCATTCTTTCCTGTTCCTTCTGCCTATGGGTGACTCTACACTGAGTGACAAGCCAAATGGTTTCCTGTACCCCAGGAAACCATTTACTATGCTGGATGGTAACCATATACCAAATTTTGGCGTCTGGTGGTTTAGTGGGTAATAAAGGTGCTCCAATCGGATTGAGCCGGTGAAGGTTTATGTCCAAGGGATGGTTGGGGTTTATTGCTCACGTAATGCCACTCAGGGATGAGTGAGGCTGGTCGCTCTCATCTTAAAGGCCAGGACCAACTTGCCTAGCCCCGGGCTTCTACGCTCCTCATGGAGCAACGTAGGATTAGATGATGGATTGATGGATATATATATATATATATATATATATATATATATATATAGATAGATAGATAGATAGATACAAATATAAACAGAGATACAGATATAGATGGAGATATAGATATATAACCATTTAACCTAAAAAATATTTTAACCAGTATTATTATGGGTAATTATAGTTTGAGAAATGCAAGTACTGAACCAGTCTCCCAGAGAGACAAATGTTCCTGGGGCCGAAACAATGAGATGGCAGGCGATGGGTAGAATTGTTTCAACACACACACACACACACACACACACACACACACACACACACACACACACACACAGACGATGGGTCACCTCTTACCCAAATGGTCGTCCTCTTATCTCTTCCTGTGTTGCCGTCAACTCAGGCAACGGCAGGATTGGGAGTTGTTGACTGGGGGTAGGCATATATTTTTTGAGTATGTTTTGGGAGTCTTATTTATTTTAAATTTTTATGTCAGAAGAAGAACCAAAGGCCAGAAGCCGGAAAAACAGTTCCCACTAATTAAACAAGTACAGAGATAACAAATAGCCAAATTCAAGATCCGTTCATTTTGAGATGCCTGGACACATTGCACTTGAAAGACTGGAGGTCATAGGCAGTAGGAAATACAGACAGAATAAGACAGTTCCAGAGCTGACCTGTTGCATACATGAAGGACTGGGAATAACGATTACCTCTTGCATTAGAGAGTTGGATAAAAAAGGGATGAGATTTTGTTGCTAGACAGGTGCAACGCACCCGCCTTACTGGGAGAGGAATGCAAGCAGACAGTTCAGTGGAGCAGTGACCACTGAAACAGTGACCACTGAAGCAGCGACAGAAAAGAGATAACGATGCATCACTGCAACGATGAGACAGAGGTTGAAGGAAGCCGCAGGGAGGAGGAGAGTTAATGTGACAAAAAGCCTTTGACTCCACCTTGTTAAGAAGAGCTGTATATTGGGAGCCTCTCAAGACATACAGCAAGAGTTATACTTTACACAGGGGCGAAGAAAACCAGTGAATAAAGTTAACAACTGAGCAGGAGTAAAGAAGGCATGGAGTTGGCTTAACACACTTAATCTCTTGGAAGAAGATTTTTCAAGAGAGGTAATATGATCCTTCCAAGATAAATGCCGAGAAAATGAAACCTCAAGTAAGTTTAAAGATCATGCAAGAATGAGTTGGATATTGTTAAAAATTAGAAGATACTCCTGCAAATGAATTTGGTCTGTTGGTAGACATAAGTAATGTTTTTGATGAACTGTGTGATGGCAGGAGTGAGAAAGACAGGTTCTGGGATGAGCTGGATGAAGCAGTGGGAGAAATGACCAGGAGCTATTTGGTGATCATAATGGGCGATATGAATGGAAAAGTAGGCACTGGTCCTGAGGATGACATAATGATTTGTAATGGAGTACCAGAAGAAAATGATATTGGGAAGCGACTGAAAGATATGTGTCAGGAAGGAGGCTGTGCATTTGTAACTCGTATTTCACACACAAAGATATACGTGATACAGAGGGAACGGGGATAGTACTGAAAGGGGCCTGATTGATTATGTGCTTGTAGAGAGGTCGATGCTGGGAATTTGTGCTCTGCAAATATCGATGTGGTAGTGTGGTACTGTTGCTAGCAGTTGTGGTGATGTGCTGTTAGTAGTGGTGTGGGTGGTGTGATAGCATGGTTGCGATTTTTTACCCGTCCCCACCCCGGAGAGGCTTGGGGACGGGTATTACTTTCACTTGAATTCTCTGTTTGGTCGTTTGTCTGTCTGTGTGTCTGTCTGTCTGCTAAAAACTTTACGCCAAAACTGCTGGTGCGATTTTGACTAAATTACAGGGATAATCGGCTATGACCTTCTCATCACCTGATTACATTTAGGACCAAATTGGGTCAAGGCCCAGGCAGTAGGCCCCAAAAAGGTAAAACAAAATATATATATTTTTCGCCATAACTCCTTTTAAATTTGTCATATCGACATGAAACAAAAAGCTAAAAAGGTGCATCATTCAAATCTGCATCCTTTAACATGCCTCATTACATCAGGGGGGTCATCCCCCAGTTAGCGGAAGGGAGGTCAATGTCAGGTAGGCCGGCATAAAATTTCAAATGGGCATAAAACCGTCAATTTTCACCCGATTAACTCCAAATTTGATTTGTGACATCTTTGACTAGTTATCCTGTTGTGTTCATACATCAGCATTAAAATGACTGCCGGGGAGAGGTTTGCTGAGCCTTGACACCGCTACTTGTTTGACAGTGTTATTAGTTGTGATGATGCTGGTATATTGTTGCTAGTGGTAGGGATAAGATGGTGGTGGTGTGGTATGGTCGTGGAGTTTTGGCAGTGGTAGGGGTAAGGTGGTGATGGTATATTGCTGGTAGCGACAGCAGTACGATGTTAGTATAATGATGTGTTGTTAAGGATGGCTTAAACCCAGTTATGAAAAAGTCTCTCCGATCAATACCTTCTTCTATCCATCCATCTAAACAATATACCTAGGCTTTCTCCCCTTAGGGGGGTAGCCAAGACAGGACACACTCACCATATTACTCATCCACACATGCACATTTGCTCGTATCTTAGCCTCTAAAGGGAGAAGAGACCGCTCCTCACCACACCACAAAGAATGAGAGTCAACTGTGAAGTGCAATCCAGCAATACCCGCATCAGGGCCCTACAGCAAGGCTGGTTTACCCCTACCACTTCATAATGGACCCAACCCCTTCCCCGCACCTGACCCGATCAGCTTATCAGACCAGATGCGGTGGCATAACTCTTGCATTCGAGCAATTTACAACAAAATTACATCATGACACAAAGTGTTTTACTGTCAGACGCGCTGTAGTGGATTTAACAGACACAAAATATTTGTGTGTATCCGAGGGTATGACATGGTGTACAGTGAGCAACAGTAGTCGTGTCGCGGTTTTGTTCGAAGGTTAAATGTAACTCGTGAAACATTATAAACCGTCCGTATGACAGACGGCGGAATGTACCAGACGCTTAGCCCGTTAGCTTATGTTTTTACCAAATTTCACGACACGATTATTGTTGCTTACTGTACAATGTCAATTTATACCTGAAAAAAATCCAGGTTGGGTTCAGGCTTCTATATCCAAACAATAAACTCATTTTGAGTGTATAACTGACCCATTTGAACAAATTACGGTACTGTAAAACGAGACACGATGTTAGATTAATAACAGTGGATGTATATGCATTATGAACCTCCATGGAAACACATTCAATTATTTTCTTTCAGGTAACACCAGACGGTTTTAATCTGTTGAGAATAACTCACTGGAGCCCGACAGATTTTTTTTTTTTTTTTTTAAATGCTAGAATGAAGGAACCAACGGCCACGAGCCCGCAATAACTGTTCCTTCCAAGAGAAAAAATACAAGAGACAGAGAGACAAATTCAAGATCCGATCATTTCCAGATGCCTGGACACACTGCGTTTGAAAGACAGGAGATCATAGCTAGCAGGAAATACAAACAGAGGGAGACAGTTCCAGAGTTGACCTGTTGCATAAATGAAGGACTGGGAGTAGCGGCTAACTCTTGCATTAGAGAGTTGGACAGAAAAGGGATGAGAGTTTGCTACTATAGTAGGACTCGCCTACGTTTGCGGCTGTGGTGTAGCCCGCACCTGTGTACAATGTTGCCACGTTTTCTATACCGTTATCTCTCTCTCTCTCTCTCTCTCTCTCTCTCTCTCTCTCTCTCCTGGCGGGAAATGTGAGCCACCCTGAGTACTTTTGATTCTTTTATAAGTTATTTATAATTGTGCTTTCATTTGTTAATTTGGTTTTGTTATATTTAGTGATGCCGACAATGCATTCAATGCATGCCCCTCTCCTGCCTCTCTCTCTCTCTCTCTCGCTCTCTCGCCGACTGGGTGTGGAAGTGTTGCCGCTCGCGAATGAATAATTTTTTTTTTTTTTACTTCGGTATTGGCATATGCCTACTATTTTGTCCCACATATTAGCTTATGATTATAAATGTGATTATTCCTCGTCCTTAAAATTATGGTAAAAGCCGGTAAATGTGAGCATTTTTCCCTAGCAACACCTGTACAAGCTATGGTTGGGTATACGAAGGTACTTTACCGTAGGCCAGACTGGTAAGTGTTGCCACTCAGAAGAATTACATGAATTATTTCTTTTACTTTGGATATTGGCATATTTCTTCTTTTTTCAGGCTCATTATCTTATATCCATAACTGTGATATTATTACCCACCCTAAAACTACGCTAAAAACCATTAAAAGTGACTACAATTTCTTTTAGCAACACTGTACAATATGTATGCCATGTTTCTGTGTTACTGTATAAATATTTTATGCATAATAAGATTACTGTTGATTCATCCATCAAAATACACAAGTGTAAGTTTTATTCATCTGAATTTATCGAATTTGTGATGCCTTGTACATAAATAGCTTCCGTTTCACATCGCAAGTTGGGGAAACATGGCACCATTGTACACAGTTGCGAGCCACACCACAGCCGCAAACGTGCGCGAGTCCTACTATAGATGGGTGCTACGCGCCCGTCGTAGACGTGGAAGATCGTTACATAGAGTCGGTATGTTTATTTGTTATTATGGCTATTTATTTTTACATAATAAATACTATATTTCGACATGGCTAAGATTATCATTAGAGATCAATCAGTGTGTAGGCCTATCATAATAAGTGGCATTTAATATTATATCTAAAATAATTATAAAACAAACGAAGCATTTTTGGCTATTATAATTACGTGTGTGTGTGTGCGTGTATATATACAGGGTGTAACGCGACGTATGACAAAAACTTACACCAATGATCTATCATATAATTCGGAGTATATTTTGTTCTATAAACATATGCTCTCTGCGACCCCAGTTCAGTACCCAGCATTCGGCTGTTTTGTGTAAAAGCTCGTCTTTTGCATGTGCCATTGGGTGAGAGCTTCGCAGGGCGACGGGAGACAAGTATTATTAGCTTATACTGTACTATACGTAAAAATCCCATATCCTATCAGTACACACGAGTTTTAAGAAGAAACTTTACGTAGTCTATTGATTCTTTAACATCAAGTCATGCATTCATGAAATTCTTTTGCACATATCGACTGTAATTAAGGATTAAATTCAAATTTTATGGCTTGCAAGGGAGTAGGGAGGGAGGGAGGAGAGGCTGGTGTGTTGTTGCCAGTTATGTAATATTTGGTTTGTAGGATGTTGCTACCAGTATTATCATAACACCCACAGCTCATTTAGTGAAAAAAACATTACCTTACTGAGTGACTAGCATCACTTTAAGTCAGGAGTAATATTATTATTCATAACAATTTTTCTGCTGCAGGTAAACGTGGCACCTTTTTTTTACATATGCTGACGTGAGAACAGTGATACAGGATTGCCAATATAACGACTATGATGCTAGACCTATTTTCTTGCTACTAATTGCGGCACTAACATCTGGCAACATGATATCTAGCTACATTCTGGATATTTTTGCCATTTTTAGGTGATATTCTAGAGATTTTATCGTATTTTCTAGCGATGTTTTGCAGTGTTTATTATCTTGCTACATTCTAGCAAGTTTTCAGGACTAAACTAGCGAGACTGATGATAACGACTTGGCAACCCTGCGTCCACTGTCATTTGAACGGGAACATTTGCAGGGGAGGCACATAATTTAAATACTGTTCTCTGCGTTCTGTTGTTCACCGGGTTCAGCTTCACATGTTCATGAAACAGCATGCCACGTACGTACAGCAATGAAGAATATGCAGATATCGTGTATTTTTTTACGGATTCTTCGATGATGTGCTGTAGAGAGGAACACAGGTGGAGATACCCAGTGGCGCCACGTTTACTTGCAGCAGAAAAATTGTGATTAATAAAATTCTTCCTGACTTAAAGTGAGACTAATCTCCTTTTAGAATAACGTTTTTTCACTGAACGAGCTGTGGGTGTTATGATAATGCTGGTAGCAACATTCTACAAACCAAATATTACATAACTGGCAACAACACACCAGCCTGTCCTCCCTCCCTCCCTACTCCCTTGCAAACCATAAAATTTGAATTTAATCCTTAATTACAGTCGATATGTGCAAAAGAATTGCATGAATGCAAAGTTTCTTCTCAAAACTCGTGTGTACTGATAGGATATGGGATTTTTATGTACGGTACAGAATAAGCTAATAATACTCGTCTCCCGTCGCCCTGCGAAGCTCTCACCCAATGGCACATGCAAGAGACGAGCTTTTACACAAAACAGCCGAATGCTGGGTACTGAACTGGGGTCGCAGAGAGCATATGTTTATAGAACAAAATATACTCAGAATTATATGATAGATCATTGGTGTAAGTTTTTGTCATACGTCGCGTTACACCCTGTATATATAGATATATATATATATATATATATATATATATATATATATATATAGAGACATTTATATATAGACATACATAAATATACATATATATATATATATATATATATACATACATACATATATATATATACATATACATATATATATATATGAGCCTCAGTGGTAGAGTGTGCGTTTCGCACGCTGGTGAGCGGGGGCTCGCCTCCCGCCAGAGTTGTAAAAATTTTAGGAAGCGTTCACCAAGCCACTTGCTACTTTGGCGGACACAAGGGGTGCTGTGGTTGAACCAGTGTCGCATACTAGTATGCTCGCACCCAATCGGCTTAAGGCGGGCCTATTACACTTGGTTCACAGACTACACACACATCCAAAGCCACTACAACACTACAATCACACTCACAAGCACTTCTCACCCTATATACAGTCTCTACCAGACAACCTAAGCCACTAGGTAGAGATACATTGGCTGTATCGTCCCTGCTTCGGGAGGGATAGGCCGGTCCTGCAGTGGACCTCAACGGCTGATGATGATCATGATGATAGGCCGGTCCTGCAGTGGACCTCAACGGATGATGATGATGATGATGATGATGATGATATATCTATCTATCTATATACCTAGGCTGCTTCCCCCAAGGAAAGGGAGGTAGCCGAGACAGGACGACTCACTCTCCATTTACTCATCCATTCAAGCACATTCATTCGCATCTTAGCCCCAAAGGGGAGAACGGACAGATCCTCACCGCACCACACCGCACAAGGGTCAACTGCGCAATGCAATCAGTGACATCCGCAGCAGGGCCCGACAGCAGAACTGGTTTACCCCTGCCACATCATAACAGACCCATATATATATATATATATATATATATATATATATATATATATATATATATATATATATATATATATATATATATATATATATATATATATATATATATATATTACAGTATATGCTCCATTTTTCAGAAAGTCTAATGTTTTTGTAGTAATAGTGAAATGAGTGTTCCCATCATTAATTTCAAATGCACTATATCAAACTTTCAGTTTATCCCGAACTCGTGGTATAAAAAATATGCTGAATATCTTTCGGTGGCTGAATCGGTAGAGAGGCGGCCTGCAGTCCTGATGGACCCGGGTTCGAATCCCGGCTGAGGCAGGGAACAGTTTAAGGATTTGAACTTCATAAAAGCAGACTTTCCTGATCTACCAGATAACCCGCCGACATGTCATAAAAGTACCCCCGCTAATACCAATACACCAGTCCTGTATGAGACAGCCCTAGCATGTATGCAATATGGACGGTGGGTGTGAGCGCCGAAGTGGTGACATGTAGAGAGGTGTATGGTATGTAGGAGGACTAGTGGGCCTTGAGAGCAGGCTGTGAAGCCTATGCCCAAAAGTAGGACACAAAAAAAAAAAAAAAAAAAAAAACTCAGAGGAGGTATAACATTTACCGAATCTTTGTAATTAATTGGAGTAATAATAGAGAGAGAAAGAGAGATACTTAATTCATTCTCATCCTTTCCCGCTAAATACATCTCGACAATATAGCACTAAAACTATCAGTAATATTATAATAAGGAAAATCATTTATTAGTTCATTCTGATTTTTGGTCTCTATCTCCTACATAGATCACACCAAGCCATGTAAAACTGGCTAGTAAAACCTTTATAAAATATATATGATAATGATAATTTTCAGTGTAATTGACTCATTATCCTTTTCCACGGAAACCGCTCCTCGAGAAACAGCCTGAAGAAAATAATGATAAAATATCACTAGTAACACTATAAGAAAACATACTATTTAAGTTCAATGTATGGTTTCTATCGTCACTGAAATCTGTTTATTTATTTATTATTATTATTTTTTAATATATAATAGGCCCAGTTGCCATCCAATGGAAACGGCTGCGTTATTCCGAAGTGACGTCTTAGCTGCATGAACCTTCTGGTCAGAAAGTGTATTAGTTAATGTCGTTAATTCATAAATGATTATTATATATGATGCCAATGCCCACATATAGTGGCACATGCCTATTGAAGGTATGTCCAATTGCAGATTGATTGAAGAAATGTTAGTCCCTGTCAAAAAACGCAGATTACTTTATTATGGAAATCACACAAAAAATGGTAGTATCAGAAATATGAGGAGCAGAACGCTTCAAATCGCCTGGTTACAGTTCTTTCCCCCTCCCAGTAGTGCAGAACCTGTGTTCGAATGCGTGCCTCGTGTGTAGTCATAACACTGCCCGCCACTCGCCTCTGGTCAGAGATTAATAATCATGACTGTACATGCGCATTTGTGCTACTACTGTATATCACTACAACATGTTGTACAATATTATATATTTCCAATTTTACTACATAACAGCTAGTAACGTACATATTCATACGATGTAATGACCTAGTAATATTACCACTGGACATATGCGTATGTCTGTTGACTATACATGTTGTGCCAATAGGGTACTACAGTATGTTATAGAATATTCTGTATTCAATTTCACTACCATGTATTTACTCCATTATACATACAATATATTACTACAATATACTATATTTCTACAGTATTATTATGTCTCTACAATATTATAATGAATACTATGTATTAATAGATTAGAATGTAATTAGTTGCTTTATGCTGTCGTAGGTTCGCCGACAGGGCGTGACTGAGCAATGTCAGGACTCTAAAATATTATAATACAATACATAATAGCTAGTAACGTATATATGTAATCTAGAGGTTAGGTAAAAGTCATGGCTAGGGCTGAAGGAAATGGCGTTCGCACATTCTCTCACAGGAATCCCATAGACAGCAGGTATGACGCTTGACCGTTAAGTCCCCAGGATCGAGAAAACTCCACTCAACCGTGCCTTACACGTGACACAATCACTCATATACGAGAAAGAAGGAGTTAGCAGGCACAAGGAGTTAGGAGAGAGAGTGAGAAGGGAGTCTAGAGAGAGGCACGGTGGGGAAAAAGGCAGGCCTGTGGGTTAGCGAGTAACTCACATCCCATTACGCTCTGCTAGACTGTATTACTCTTGAGATATTCCCTTTGAAAAAAGTAAACTACGAGCAAACCCCAGACTCATCGTTATCTTCTCCTGTCATCAACGACAAGTACAACTCACATTATCTCCTAAAATCAACTCACTGTTAACTACAGCTCGGCTACGACTACGATATAATTAACTACAGGTATGATATATAGGCCTTCTCCTTGTTGTGGACAGCATTAGAACAAGTGTGATTAGCCTAAACCAAGTTTTTTTTTTTTTTTTTTTGCATTAGTCACAGGTTATGAGAAAGGAATTTATGTTTTCATGCCTGAGAAAGAACCTCCGCAATACGCATGGCACACTCAGATGGCTCCCGGCCATGGTAGTAATAATCATTGCAGGGAAAATCAATGAAGTACTGCCTGAGGGCCTCCCAATCAGCAGCTCCAAAGTGCCACAACCGACGTTTCTTTGGAAAGTCCACAGGCTGTACTGGAGTGATAGGACAGGTTACGGTAATTAGACTGATCGGAGGAGCCCAATGGAAAAGAAAGATTAACAATGTAAGCAGAAGAATTAGTAGTAAGAAAGAGATCAAGGTTGGTAGTATTAAACAACCTCTTCCCCTTCTCGCGGAGCATCTTCGTGAAGAGGCTCTTCCCAGTTTGGTGCCTTTAAACCCCGGCCAAACAGCCTCTTCCCAAAAGGAGACTACGGAAGGGTTGGTATGCTGCTGGGGTGCTCTCTGGGAGAGAAATAGTGAGATTGGTACGCCGGAGGAGCGTATGTTTGCCGTTATCTGTTTTATGTTTACTCTCTCGTGTTATATATTGCGAAAATAATATGCTAAATCTGATAAACAACGTCTCCGAATCAGTCCAGTGGTAGGAAATAGTTTTAATACTTGATACTTTAATACCTGAAAGGGGGTGCAATGGTGGTTAGGATTATGGCAACTAGAATTTAGCGGTTTTGTTTGGTGGTTCAGTTAGGTTAGAAATAGGTTAGTTTAGATCAGGTCAGGTTATCTAACAGACTTGTACACCATTTCACTTTTCATTACTGTCTTCAGAAAGGTAAGCACGTGGTATAATTTAAGGCAGTGATTAAGATTACGGCAGTTAGAATTTAGCGGAGACTTCCATAATCCTAGCCACGGTTAGGATTACGGCAGCTAGAATTAAGTTGTTTGGTTTGGTGGTACAGTTAAGTTAGAAATAGGTTAGGTTAGGTCAGGTCAGTTTCAGTTTGGTTAGGTTGATACTGCTACAGTTCAGCTTCAACCACTAGAATTTAGCGGTCGTTTGGTTTTTCTGCTGTTTGAAATATGTTAGGTTAGGTTATTTAGGTTAAGTTATGGCTACCGTAAAAAGGAAGTGATTAGGATTACGGCAGCTAGAATTTAGCGGCGATGGCAGTAATCTAACCACGGCCTTAAATATACCACGTGCTTGCCTTTCTAAAGACAGTTGTGAAAAGTGGAATGGTTTACAAGTCTGTTACATAAAGTGCTCTCGGAAATAAACTGTGAAGTTGCCTGGATCACCACTGTATGAGACACAGGTAACTTGGGAAGGATAGAAGTCAACGACTGGGCTGTGCGTATGTAGCAGTCACTGAGCTCTATAGTGGTAGCAGTAATTTGATCGTAAATGGGTAGCACCAGTCTCCTAAAAATCTATAAATAAAGATAGTATCACACACAAAAAAATGATAACAAACATTTTAAAAAATTGCAAATGCATTTCGTGAATGTAAAGGTACTAACTATTTACATGAATATGATATCAGTATAAAAAAAAAATATGAAGATATTTGGGAAGAGGCGGGTGATGCTCCTGCTTCATATTCCAGTACTTTTAACCCCGAGAGACCTCTTCGCGCGCCGTACGAGGAACCTCTTCGCTTTAAAACTACGGCTGGCGCGACGAAGAGCTTGCTCGTGCGAAGAGGTAGTTTAATACTACCAGCCCAAGTGTGTTGGAACTCTCTCCAATGCTGTCAGGGATACGGGTAGGGTGCTGTACAAGCTGCACTAGGTCACTAAGGATAGAAAAGATGTAGGCTTGTTCACCAGGTGGATCAGTGAAAGGAGAGGAGAGCCAAAGGTTTTCGTGAACGTTGA
Source organism: Coenobita brevimanus (assembly GCF_032717465.1). NCBI lineage: Eukaryota > Metazoa > Arthropoda > Malacostraca > Decapoda > Coenobitidae > Coenobita > Coenobita brevimanus. The sequence goes on along the minus strand of NC_136975.1, from coordinate 14,948,468 downwards.
AATCTCCTAGAATGGAGGTTTCAGAGAAAGGAGAAACGGATGTGTTCCATAATAGAAATAAGATAGCTGAATTTTTCATAGTCAGTAGAATTAGGGGATAAGTAAACAGCCAGATGGAGAGGATGGAGAGCAAGAGACTAACGAGAAGTGTATGTGAACGAGGTGGAAGGGGGGGGGGAAGGGATGCCAAGGATGAGACGGAGGGATGGAATGGAGGGATATATGAGAGAAGGGGGTGTGAGCTGGTGGCAGAGCAGCGAAATGGCGAGTGACGGGGCGACATGAAGGCGAGTTTTTTATAACCACCACTTACGGGATTAAGGTGTCTGGCAATAGATAGACAGATCCTCATTTTTTATCTATTTTCCTTCTACTTTCTTCCTGCTCTCCCCCGTTTCCGTCTCACTTCTCTGAATCATCAATTCTTTTGTTCCGTCTCCCAGGTGTGTTATTCTCTCTCTCTCTCTCTCTCTCTCTCTCTCTCTCTCTCTCTCTCTCTCTCTCTCTCTCTCTCTCCAGGCGGAGGTAGTTTCGTTTTAGGAATAACGAGATTGTTCTAAGAGACAGAGTTATCAGGATCGCCTGAGGGCTCTGGGGCTGTTTTCGTTAGAAACTTATTGAATAGGAAGTCTGTTCACTGCAGGGTTTATAATGCTGGATGAGTCTGTCACTCTTGGCCACGGAGTTATTTAGTCCGAACACAAGCTTACCACAGAGTCATGGTTGGAAGCTGAAATTGAGAAGATTTAACACAAGCATATGTAGATTTAGTGGTAGGTGGTGGCGACCATCATCCACTCACTTGATGTAGTGCTGCCTACTTCTTCCTTAGCCTTTGTCATTCTTTTTCTGTGCCTGCCCTCCTCTCTTCCTATTTCTCCCATCTTCCCTGTCACTACTTATTGTTTTTCTTTCCATTACAAGTGGCTTTACATTGAGTGACAAGCCAAATGGTTTCCTGTAAGCCAAGAAACCATTTACAACGCTGGGTGGTAACCATATAACCAAACCATACGTGCTCCCTACGTGTCAAGTGGGTTGGTGGAGGGTTAGTGCCCCTCCCTGTAACACAAATAACTCAAGAGTCAAATGGCCACCCCGTACGGGATTATGGCGTCTGGCAATAGATAGATAGATAGATAGATAGGTGAAATTTTTGCCAGTACAATATCTGCTTTACCCTTTGGGGGACATCTGCCAGGGTGAATAAAACCGTCTGGCCAAACCACAGTGAAATATTTGGTGAGAGAACAAAAATGTTATATTACCATAAAACATAAATGATTGGGTCCGTAATATTACTGTCTATCAGTATATCTATCTGTCATCCAGTCCTCTATTGTCCATCAAGAATGTAAGGGTCCGCGGTTGGGTGACTAAGAAGTCACTCTTTCATGACTGGAATGACATGAATAGTGAATTACAACTTTCTCTCTGATGTAAACCCTTTTTATAGCGCCACATGCGGTTGGAGCTAAATAATTTGAACCCACTAGTTCTTCAGGCGCCTATTTGGTCTACCTGGTTGACATCCAGTGTAAATCGCTTTATGAGCTATACAGAACATTTTAGTTTCCCATCCCGCGTTTCGTAACCTGCTAAAGAAATTAAAAAACAGAGAATGTCGGAGCCTAAGTTGCAGAGTTTAAATCTGTGTCCAGAGGTAGGATACAAAACTGCAAAGTAAGAAACTGAATCAAACTCGGCCCCACTTCCTAAATCTTTTATCCTTCCACTTCCTGTTGTACTTTTTCTAGGTCGGACTTTAATTCCGTTTTATACTGAGTTAGGTGCGTGTATATTGGAGAGAGAGAGAGAGAGAGAGAGAGAGAGAGAGAGAGAGAAGGGGGGGGCAACGGATGCATTTTTTCCATTTCCTCTCTTCCTGGCGTTCTACTCTAGTCTCGGAATACCAGATTTACGATGCCATCTCTGAACTTGACTGAAATAGTTCCGGCCACTGTTACCTTTACATTTATGACAGATATATACAGTGGGCGGCAAAAGTTGTGTAGGAATTTTATTTTCGTCTTAGCGATCTAAAACATTTCAGCAAAATTTGTTTCAACTGAAGCCTGTGGTCCACCAAGGTCGTGTTTAGATAAACCTAAGGCCAGAACAACAGCAAGGACAACATCACCAACAAGAATGTTTAAATCATAATCTGCACGATTCTGGATTATTTATATTTATTAGGATAATCATAATTATCCAGAAATGTGTTAAGTGTGCTCTAAGACTTACTGATATGTTTTATGTCCCTCACACTAAACCGAATTTAATACAAGACTTTTGGTGATCATTTGTGTTATTGGGGCTGTAATAGTAATTTAAATCTCTAACCTACTTGCTTAAAGAAGTTGCTGTGTTACTGTTGTTCTTCATGTACTTTAGCTCATATCTGAGCTTCGAGTAAGCTTCATTTTTCAGTTCCATTTGGTTACTGTTCCTCCTACATCTTAAGCCATCTTTTTTAAATCCCCAGTATTCTTTTGAACTTTCTCTTCGACACGGTTCTCTTCCTTTCTTCTGTTCATGTTATTTTCACACAAGACTTCTGAAATTCTCTTCACCTTAGAGCTTACAAACAAAGGTCATTTACTTACACTGAGAGTTCTGCTATGCTGCAATAATTCGATTGCCAACAGCAAGAATAAAATACAGGTACTTCATCGAAGTAAAGTAATTCATTCATTGCCATTCATACTTGCCATATTAAACTCTCTCTCTCTCTCTCTCTCTCTCTCTCTCTCTCTCTCTCTCTCTCTCTCTCTCTCTCTCTCCTGGACAATTCATCTTCCTCCTCGCGCACGCCGCTTTATATATATTTTCCACTTTCTACCAGTGTATCCTTTCCTTCCTCTCTTGTTCCAGAGTATGATTGATATATCTCTCTTGGTATCTTTCTCGCTCTCTTCCATCTCAGTTTCTGTCCCTTTTTCTTATCTTTCCTTTCCTCCATCTTTCACTACGCCATCCTCCATCTTTCACTACGCCATATCCATCTCCCTGTCTCTCTTAGTCATTTTCCCGTTCGCCCCTCCTTCCAGGTATATATTATATTCTCTCTCTCCCTCCCTCCCCCTCTGTGTGTGTGTGTGTGTAAGCTTGAGTGAAAGTAGAGCTGAAGTTATCCCAGTCGGCCAGAGGACGTATATTTTGTTCCAGTTGTCATGCTAATTTGTTCATCCTGGGAAAGAGCCTGACATTTTATTTTGTTAAAGGTACCACATATTTGTAGTGTTTACAAGACGTACATGTTATCATCCTGTATATATAGGATTTTTTTTTCTTATGGCTTGTTTTATTACTTCTATTCACAGTAACAACGAACAAAAGTTCGCAGTCGTCAATCTTGTCACGACAACTCAGTAGAGCAAAATTCACATGCTGACTCTCGATCGAGTACTCCATTTCGTAACTTATTTTTATGTCTTCAAGAAGAATAAAGCATATACAAAGATATTGCATTTTCCTAGTCCTCCTTGAAAAAAAAAAAAAAAAAACTTTGGTAACTTAGATGTGTTTTGTAAAGGGAACAGAAGACATGGGAAGACTGGACTTTCCTACTCTTTGTTCTACCTGCATAAACGTGTCACTTATGCAAGAGGACAAACATCATAAGTGTCTTCAAGATGCTGAACTAGGAACTATATAAATTCTCTTAAGCTTCAGTTGTGTTTACGGCCACTGGTATATATGATTGTCTTCACTCATGCACTCATAAATTCTTCAAAGATAAATTAGAGAAAATTTCGGCCTGACAGTACACGAGAAACACAACGATTGGTTATAACAGTTAGTTGTTGTGGGCTTGTGTATCACCTTCAACTTGAAAGTCGTTGTTATATGGAATTCGACGGGCTTTAGCGGTATGGTGGGAATTAGTCTCCTTGGTTACTAGTTTTACTGACCCTCCAGTCTGACGACACTTGGCCAACAACTGAGCTGAATTGGGTTAGGGACTTTCTTTGGGTTAATCCTTCAGTCCCATGACTTTTTTTTCTTAGCATTTTCTTGTCCATTCCATTTTGTGTGTGTGTGTGTGTGTGTGTGTGTGTGTGTGTGTGTGTGTGTGTGTGTGTGTGTGTGTGTGAAAATTCAAAAAAGATCTATTGCAATGCAGGGGTTATTGAAGGCTATATTTATCCCCTCAAATCGAAGTGTCCCTTACGATAAACAAAATCATCTGAAATATGCAAGAATAACATGAAATATAAGTCACCAGAATGAAGTGAGTCAGGCAAATACGCTGTAGTATATGCTGCGGCTCGACATCCTTTCCTTTTCTTCTCTCTGTGACTAGCAGTATGTTTTTATGTTAATGTCTTGTTGCAGCTCAGCAGTCTAGATGGAGGTGTGATTTTTAGACCAAGTTACAGTGAAGATAATGCGATAAATCTGGACACAAGGCAGAAACACAGAAAACACAATATTCTGGCATTTTACCTCTGCCAACGAAGTTGGAAGAGGTTATGTATTCACCTATGTTTGTCTGTTTGCTTGTTTCCCCTCATGATATCTCCAAAAGCTCTCAATGAATTTCAATGAAATTTTGTGGGTGGGCCATGGGCTAAGAAAAAATTGATTAAATTTGATCCTGCAGTGGCATTGGCGGAGGTATGCGTTCTCAGAGTGCTTTCTAGTTTGAGCATGTCTCAAGCTGCAGCGACATCATTCTGTCCGTGTACCTGTCATACCCTGAGTCCCTGTAACTCTGACACGGTGACAGGCTGGAAAGAAAGGATGGAAAAGGTAGTTCCTTCGGTGTGCGTCTCCTGAACAACAGGTCACTTGGAGGTGCAGGAACGGGAACGGGGGAACAGTAGACGAATAAATGAACGAGGAGAAATAATGGATGATGTGACAAGTGAATAAGTAATGGCCAAGAGATATATTGCAGTGTGAATATGTAAATGGTAACGATGAGTATTGACAGAGGTTAACAAGTTAACATCTTCAGTACCATAGCGAACTGATTATATGATTATAGAGGTACCGGTTGATTGTTTTTACATGGTTTATACAATACCGAATTGATTATATTATTATGCGGATACCAAAAGATTTTATGGGACTTTGGAGAGAGAGTGTAGTGGGAGAGGAGCTAGAAACTTGTGTTGATAGCCCACTGAGTTCGAAAAGTGTCTCCAAATCAAATTAAAAGCGGCCGATGATGGAAGGGGAAAAAATACGCCATTGTGTTGAGTTAATAACTAGTCAATAAGTAAACAGAACAATATACAGACAAGAAGAAAGAAAACGGAATTGACTTCGAGTAAAATATATAAAATATATAAAAAGGTGCCATCGTGCTGAAAGATAAAAAATTAATTATTAATTATATGGATAGGATATAAAATGATTGATAAACTAACAAAGGCGATGAAATATCAGAGTTGTCGAGACAAACAGACAGAGGGGAGGGAGTGTCTGTAGTGAGTTCATTTGATGGGGGAGAGATAGGCGGAGTGAAGTGATGATATAATGAGAGAGAGAGAGAGAGAGAGAGAGAGAGAGGAGGAGGAGGCACTACACCTGCAACAGTCCTAGCCAGCCATCACAGCTTTTCTATTCAGCGCTCTCTATCCCACTCACGTTCCTTGCTGATAGTTTTGCAGGGAGTGGGATCGTAGCGGAGACTGGAAGAGAGGATAGGGTGACTGACTGAGGTGGAGGATGGCTGGGAAGGGAGTGGTGGATGGGTAGGGGACAGAGGGATAGATTAGTGGGGGAACAAGGGAGGAGTGAGTGGATGGATGGGGGAAGACCAGGGTAGGAGATGAGTGGGGGAGGACCAGGGTGGGGGAATGGGTAGGAGAGGTCAGACGTGGCTGGGTCGGTGGGGGTGGGGGGGACCAAGGGAGTGAGCTGAAGGCTGGGGAAGGCAGGGGGAGTTGGGGGTCAGGAGCGGGTGCTGTATGGGTGAGGGTTGGGGACGAAGGTACGTTATGTGTGTTAAGATCAATATTATATCTTTTCAATCCTATGACGTTTTCATACCTTTATAATTATGGCATTTTTAGACATATTTTCTTTCAGTTTAGGGAACACTCACTGTGAAAAGGTTAATGAAGGTTACATGTAACTCCTCCAATCCCATAAGTATCTCTTTAGCTGAGTAAAATAATCTTGTAAAAAATAAACAATAATGTCACTAGGCTGAGGGTTTTTACCTAACACCAAAACCCGGTCTCTTCCTCACAGTCATGTTTACCTAATTAATATTATTACCAGAATATTTGACTGTCCTTGCGGTAACTATAAAGTTCAACATATTCTTGCACAACAACGTTCGGTAATCAACGGAAAATAATTTGAAAGCCAGAAGGAGGAATATAGCATTTAACAGGACAGTACAAAACTGCAGTAAAACATACGTGTGGGAATGACTGTGACAAGAAGGTTGAGTAAAATGGTCGTTTTTATGAAGTGTTGCTTGTAAGATCGTCAGTATCCGGTTTATGTCACACACTAGCAAAATATGAAATGCAGATCCTGGCAGTCTAGTTGGAAATGACGAGTTAGAGGAGAATGCCGGTTACAGGCTGGATTGGTAACGTCTATGTCTCGAGCCGCCTATACTATCGTATCCTTACAGAAAATAAAATTCTGTAGGTATAACAATTTTTGTATTGTAGAACTTTACCTTCAACACTGGTTTATCACGGCATTTTATTTAATATATTTACTCATATCTTTGGGGAGGGGTTGTTTTATCCTTTCATCTTAAAAAGCCAATTTTATTCCATTTGGTACCCTCACCACTAACATCCGTGAGATAGAGCAAGAACCTTACATATATTTTTCGTCCACATCAAGTTGGCCCATATTTTTGTTATTCTGCAGCCTACTTGCGGTTGCTCAATGGCAGAATATGACATCAGTACAGTTATACATCATCCTTATGCAGTTCTCAGTGTCTAACAGTACTGTACAGTTCGTGTATTAAAGCTCGGCATTCAGGACGGAGAGATGATAGTTTTAAACCATGTTACAGTGGACACACTGTACCACGTGACTGTGGCACCACTATACAGATCTGTGAGATTTAAGCTGCTTGGTGGAAAGATGACCAAGCATGTCAGAGGGGATCAAGGGGTCGAAAGTTTCTGTTTCAGAAAGACAGAACGAGAGAAAGAGGTGAGCAGGAGAAGAGAGAAAGAATGATAAGATACCAGTCGGTGATGGAGGTGTGGGAAAGGAATGGGGGATATTCAAGCAGAGAGAGAAAGAGAGAGAGGTGATCTGATTACAAGCGTACTCTATCATCTACTCATGACCCAGTTTCCGAAGTTGTCCCTCACATCAATTCTAACCAGAACCAGCTTTCAGTTACTGTGTGTGTGTGTGTGTGTGTGTGTGTGTGTGTGTGTGTGTGTGTGTGTGTGTGTGTGTGGGTGGGTGGGTGTGCGCGCGCGCGTACATTTTGTGCCTGATGTAATATCCTTTTTCTTCTTCGTATCTCCAGACGACTTCATTCAACTCTGGGTAGCGGAGAGGTTAATGAACATTTAATGTAACGCCACCTGCTCGAAAAGTCTTCCCTTGGGTGATTAAAACAGTCATCTATAAACAACAATTAAAAAAAACAAACAAAGAAAGTTATGATGGTATAGCGTACATTATGGCATTTTGAACTATTCATCCTCTCGCTGCTCTCGTTTATTTATTTGTGCATTTATTTATTATAGTTATTTATTTATTATCTAGTATGTGTTTTTTCCATTGTCATGGTGTTATCCATACTCCTGCATGTTGCCAGTTAATCTGTTTCATAAGTGATCCAAGCTTCGGCCAACAATGATTTTATCATTTACTTCAGAGCCAACATCATCCACTCTCTTGATGTAGTGCTGCCTACTTCTTCCTCATTTTTATCATTCTTTTTTTTGTGTGTCTATCCTCCTCTGTCTTACTTCTCCCTTTCCATCCTTTCTCTTTGTATTACTCTTGTTTCCCCTTCAGGTGGATCTACACTGAGCGACAACCCTAAAAGTTTCTTGTAACGTAGGAAACCATTTACAGCACTGGGAGGTAATCATATAGCCAAATTATGGTATGATGAGGAGCCATCTGTGGTACACCCGGCAACAGTTCCGCCTGGGCCCCCCAGTACCGAGATATAGTAGATGTGGCAGAAGTGTGTGTGTTTGTTCGTTTGTACATGCTCGAAAAATGTTCGGATCGTCAACTCTCTCACTCCATTGTGAACGTGAATCATCCTTTGTCAGCAATATTAATTAAAAGACAAATCTACTTTAATCTGTGCTGATAATGCTATATACTGATTACTTAATGACCTGAGAGAGAGAGAGAGAGAGAGAGAGAGAGAGAGAGAGAGAGAGAGAGGGGGGGGGAAAGTTATGGAGGATATCCAATCATCATGGAATATATTGTAACGGGTAGCAATGCAACAATATTTCATTTTTTTTTATTGTTGTTAGGAATACAAAGTGTCAGTAACCTGAAACGATCCACAGTAATGATTGGGAAAACTATTATCATGTCCAGTACAAACAACCTAGCTGTTCGTCCCCCCCAACTCCGACCCACCTACCGTCCTAACCTCCCGTCTCTCCCCCATAACCACACACCACCATCTATGGAGTGAACTCAAAGGCCGAATCACGTTCAAAATGGAGTGAGATAGTTGACGATCCGAACATTTTACGAGCATGTACAGACGAACAAACACACACACTTCTGCCACATCTACTATATTTCGCTATTGGGGGGCCCAGGCGGAACTGTTGCCGAGTGTACCATTGCTAACTGGATGGAGAGACGGACTTTGATGCATGGTCGTGGAGAGTTTAGACGTGTTTTTCTGGCTCTCCTCTAGTTTTCAGGGCTGCCTCACCGGCATTAGCTTTTTTTTTCATCCTTCTGGTGACACTTAGGATAGCTAGTACTAATTTTCCTCCCTACCCTTGCTAGAGATATAGTAAGTGTCTATATCTATTTACTAAGATTACCTTTGCTTACTCGCCCACGGAGGGTCCCCCCCACTGATCGCTCTGGGGTGTGAATTAACACGATCGGGCCTCCCTGGAGTGGTTTGAGAGGGCAATCTTAGCCATAGGTGTGTGGTCCCCAGTTGTTTGTCCCTTGTTTGTTTTTCCTCCTCCTTCCCACTTCCCCCGTTAGGGGGAAGTGGTCACTATGGCGGACGCCACTGCTGCCTCCCCCTCCTTCAGGGGGGGAGGTAGTCCTGACCGACCCCCGACTGTCTCACGGACGGACTACCCCCAGACTGAACGGCCCCGGACACGCCCTTTGCTAGACATTAATGTAAAAAATGCGAGTTTTGTTTTGTTGCATGCGGTTGGTTCTACTCCCCTGTCCAGCCTCAATCCCTTCATTATCAAGAAGATGATTGATGGATGTGCAGGAGAGGTAGAACAGGTCAAAAAACTTGCTAGCGGAGATCTCCTAGTAAAGACTGCAAATTCGTCCCAGGTTAAGGATTTGATGAAGATGAGCAAATTCCATTGCTATGATGTTGTGCCGACGATCCCTCACTCCATGAATTCCTGCAAGGGAGTCATCACTTGCAGGGACCTCATGGTCATGGATGAGGACGACATCGTACAGGAACTTGCTCATGAAGATGTAATTGAAGCCCGTTTCATCACTAGATTTTCCGAGGGCAGGAGGACGAAAACGGCAACTGTTATATTGACTTTCGGTAAAGTGACTCTCCCAACCCATATCAAAGTGGGGTATGAAATTGTTAACGTAAGGACATACATCCCTAACCCACTTCGTTGTTTACGATGTCAGTTATATGGACACCATGAAAAGTCTTGTCGGGCTTCTCAATCAGTCTGTGGCAAGTGCGCAATGCAAGGTCATGATGCTGACCATTGCACATCAGAGGGTGTCAGCTGCTTTCATTGCAAGGGTGCTCACTTCACTTCCTCTAGGGATTGTCCCAAGTGGAAGGAGGAGAAAGAGGTCTGTGCGGTGAAGGCGACTGAGGGTGTCTCTTTCTACGAAGCAAGGAAAAAGGTGAAGGAGTTGCATGCAACTCCTACACCGAATAGGTCCTATGCTTCGGCAGTGATGTCCTGCCCTGTGATGTGCACTGTGGAGACGCAGACTGATCTCGTGCTTGTTAATCAAGTCACTCACTCTACCTCCACCTCCACCTCTAAACCTCCTGTTAGATCCAACTCTCTAACTGACCTCCCCAAAGCTTCATCATACTCACAGGCCGCTGCTGCTTCTCAGTCAGTCAAGCCTAAATCGAAGCCTGACAAGACTGTAAAACATAACTTCACCACCCTTTCAAAGCCACGTCCTCATGTCCTCCCTGCTCCTAGCCCAGCGAGGGAGAGGAAGAATAGCTCTTCCTCGGTGGAATCTGGGAGCCTTGTTATTGACCAAAATATGGAGGTTTCCGTCAGCAAGCACCGGGAAAGGTCCCCCGGTAGCCACTCGCCTGGTCGCGGGGGGCATAAAAAAACTAGAAAGGTCCCCCGGTAGCCACTCGCCTGGTCGCGGGGGGCATAAAAAAACTAAACACACTAGCCCCCCTCGTAAATCTTAAACCGCCGCATTCACTATACTACAGTGGAATTGTAGAAGTATTGGGAATAAGTTACACAATATAGCAATCTTGCTTTCTATACACAGGCCAGACGTTGTTTGTTTACAGGAGACGCGCCTGGAGGATCACCCTGATCCTCCACAGTTCAAACACTACCACTCGTATAGAAGATATGAAGGTCACGGAGTAGCCATATACACACATAAATCACACCCACAAACGGAAGTGATTCTAAATTCTACTCTGGAAGCTGTCGCGTGCAGAGTAAAATTTAATAACACGTATCTGTCTATTTGCTCTCTATACTGTCCCCCACATGGCCCCATTGATAGTGATGCTTTAAATTCACTAGTTGAACATCTCCCTGGGAATAAGTTAGTGTTGGGCGATTTTAACGCCCATCACTATCAATGGGGTAGCTTGAGGATCGATGGTCGTGGGGAGCAAGTAGCCGACCTAATACTACAGTCCAGCCTCTGTCTTCTGAACGATGGTAGAGCGACTCGTGTAGATGATCGTACTGGTAACTTTTCGGCCATTGACTTATCTTTGGCCTCCTCTGGTATACATCAAGATTTCTCATGGGACCCTTATGACGACTCCTTGGGAAGTGATCATTTACCCATCTGTCTTTCTTATACACGCGACATCATTTCGGACCCTCCACCTCCAAAATTTAACTATAAGAAAGCAGATTGGGGATCCTTCTCAAGGATCGCCAATTTAGATATATCTGGGGAGACCATAGATGTTAAGGTCGAAAATATAACTACTTCCATATTACACGCAGCTGAGGCTGCTATTCCCAAGACTTCTACAGTTCATGTGAAGCATAGAGCACATTGGTGGACGCCGGATTGCCGACAAGCATTAAGAAAACGCAATAGGAGATACAGGATTTTTGATAGTCAGCCCACTGAGAAAAATTTTATTGCATACAAACAGGCACGGGCTGAGGCAAGGAGAATAATAAGAAAGGCCAAACGTGACTCCTGGCGGTCCTTTGTGTCCACGGTGACTCGTACAACGCCATTACGTAAAGTCTGGTCCACCATAAGAATATTAAATAATAAAGGCCCATATTTCCCCATTACCACCTTGCAAGTAAATAATAACATCTATGATGAGCCCGTGGACGTTGCTAACATCCTCGCCAGGAGTTTTTCTCATGTAAGTAGCTCAGCCAATTATGACCCGCGTTTCCAACATCATAAACGCACGGCTGAGCTACAGATATTAGACTTTGCCACAGAAGACGTAAACTCCCCGTACAACCAAGAGTTTACGCTAGATGAACTGCTCCTTGCCCTTAAATCCTGTAAAGACACCAGCCCTGGACCAGACACCATCACGTACGGTATTGATCCAGCATCTTAATCAGGACAACCTGATTAAGATGTTAGCATTGTACAATGAGATTTGGGCGTCTCGAACGTTCCCAAACTCATGGCACTTTGCGCACGCCATACCGATACCCAAAGAGGCTGGTCGTCTTATGAATCCCACTTCATTTCGTCCTATTGTGTTGACTTCTTGTCTATGTAAGGTCATGGAACGAATGGTTAACAATAGGCTTCTTTTTGTTTTAGAGTCGAAGAATTTGTTAAATGATCAACAATGTGGCTTCCGTAAATACAGAAGTTCACTAGATCATTTAATGAATTTGGAGCATTGTATTGCAGAGGCATTTGCCAATAAAGAATTCATGATAGGGGTGTTCTTGGACATCCATAAAGCCTATGACATGACATGGCGACACGGAATATTAATGAAGCTCTATGCTTATGGTTTAAGAGGAAATTTGCCTGTTTTTATTTCAAATTTCTTAAGGGACAGAACTTTCTCTGTCAAACTGCCCCGTAATGTAACATCGGATATATTTATCCAGGAAAACGGGGTGCCGCAGGGAAGTGTGCTTAGTCCTACTTTATTTAGTATTATGATCAATGATATTCTGTCATCAGCTCCCATCCCGAGGAATCTTAAATACTCACTCTACGCTGACGATTGTGCAATATGGCACTCTTCCCGTAATGCACAATTTTCGGCTGGGCGGATTCAAGCAGCCCTTGACTCCGTCCACCAATGGGCCTTGCAGTGGGGATTTAAGTTTTCCGTACGTAAGTGTGCCGCTATAGTTTTCACTAATCGTAACGTACCTAATTTGTGCTTAACTTTGGATAATCAGGCGGTACCTTTTCAAAATTCTGTAAAATTTTTAGGAATACATTTTGATTGTAGAATGAATTTTAAACTTCACGTTAATACTTTGCTTGCTCGTTGTGATAAACCGTTAAATGTCCTCAAGTACCTAGCGGGTACTACCTGGGGTGCCGACAGAAAATCTTTATTAATGGTGTATAAGTCCCTTATTCGATCAAAGCTAGACTATGGCGCACAGGTGTATGGCTCGGCATCTGATGCCACGCTGAAAGGATTGGATGTGTTACAGAATAAATGCTTGCGAATGTGTCTTGGAGCTGTACGGTGTACCCGTGTGGCTCGTATGGAAGTGGAGGCGAATGTGCCTCCCCTCCGTATTCGCCGTGACCACCTGGCCTTGTCCTACGGCATAAGGACATTAAGAAAAAGTAATATCGGCAATGTGGCCTGTACCCCCCTGCGTCAATACCACCACCTTCTGCGGGGGGTGCGTCGGCCACTTGCCGCTCGCCTCCACTTACTGACTCAGGAGCTTGATGTGGACCCCAGTGACTGTGACAAGTTGGTGCTTAAAAATATAGCGCCTTGGGAGCCACCCGCCTTTACAGTCGATGTTACATGGCTCCCAGCACCAAAGGCCAAGGCGCCGGAGGCGGAGGTCCACCACTTGTTTCGTAACATCATTGTTCGTCACTTGGGGTCCCATCAATTGTACACCGACGGCTCCAAGTCGAGTGAATGTGTGGGTGCAAGTGTGTGGTCGACTGAATGTGCCCTCAGGTATCGGTTGCCGACTCATACATCTGTGTTTACTTCAGAACTTTTTGCTATTGACAAAGCCATAGACTATGCTCTCAATTCTAGACATGACTCATTTGTCATATTTTCAGATTCAAAATCAGCCCTTCAGGCAATTGCATCTTGCACTACGGACTCTCATGAGATCCAGGGCCGCATCGTTAATAAGTTGCATTCATGCAACAAGTCATTCACGCTGATCTGGGTGCCTGGTCATTGTCGTATCTACGGCAATGAGCAGGCTGACTTACTTGCAAAGTCGGCTGTGGAGCTCGAGGAGACTTGGGACGTTCCTCGTGATCTACGGTCGAGTCTATCTCTCGGAAAGAAATCAATAAATCTTCTGTGGCAAGGTCAGTGGACCAGACTAAATATTCCAACTTGTAAGCCGTACCTGGGCGACTGGGACACTGCCAACCGTCCCAGTCGCCTAGAAGAAAAAGTGTTGGCACGGCTACGGCTGAATGCCACCGTTTTAACCCACATAAAACCATATATGGAAAGACGCTTCCCACCGCACTGTGACATCTGTAATGCGGTGTTATCTATCAGTCATATCATCCTGCGCTGTCGGCGATTTATTCGTGAACGCGCTTCACTTATGAATTACTGCGGCGCAGTAGACGTCCCCTTCACCCTTTCCACCATCCTGGGTGATGGGGACATTGTTATGACTGATAAATTGATGGCTTTCTTGAGAGAGACCGGACTGATCAGAGTGATGTGACTTTTTTACTGTGTGGTTATGGTTTTTATGAACAGTAAATATGTATATATTGTAATATTAATTAGGGTTGACAGTTGACATATTTTAAATAGTTCCTCCTCCCACCGATCTATTTCTAATATAGATGTCCCCTACATTAAGCCAAGTTCCTTGCCTGACAGTCACCAGCTGATGAGTGCAAGTGTGCAATATAGGAAGGTATTGGGCATTTGCAGTCGATGGTAGTCTGCTGGGCGAGGTTCTTCAATTTTTGTATAAATTATGTAAATACATTATATTATCTTGCTTAAGTTATTCTAATTAGGGACGACAGCTGACGTATATGGAAATGTTCCTGACTCGTCTGGTTCCCTTTCATATATTGATGTCCCCTATATTAGGTTGTGCCTCGACTGACAGTCATCAGGTGATGAGTGCAGGTATGTAATGTAGAAAAGCATTACATATCTGCAGTCGATGGTGTTCTCTTGGTCGAGGCTTTTTGAATATTAGTGTAGGCCTAGTTATTTGTCTCTTAGGATTTAGTATAGGTTAGCGATTTGTCTGTTAGGTGGTTAGTTTTAGGGTCTTTAAATTAGGTATTTTGTTTATAAGTAATATAAGGTTAAAAATATAAAAAATAAATAAAAATAATAAAAATAAAACTACAAAAAAATAATAAAATAAAAATTATTATATATATATGTACGTGTGCATGAAAGTGTGTATGTTCATATGCATGGATGTGTGTATGTATGTATGTATATATATATGTTTGTATATATATGTATATATGTGTCAATATATATACATATATATATATATTTGCCTTAATGACCAGAGGCTTCGGCCTCAATGGTCGATAGGCAAAAAAAAAAAAAAAAAAAAAAAAAAAGGAGAGACACAAATCCGGCGTCCATCCTGGAACCAAACCTCCACAGTTCTCCATTGGACTACCTGGCGAGATGCTGTCAGCCGCAAAGGATCGTTGGTTCACTGCATAGGACGACCATGCAGGAGCGATTGCTTCCATTTGGTTGATGGGGATGCTTATCCAGACAGACCGGGGTTGATCAACAACAAAACACCTTCAGAAGCATATGTAGACTACAGTTCTTGCAGCCTTGATATAAAACTGAAATATTTAAAACATTGCTGTGTTCCATGCCAGGGAATACTGAGATTTTGTAAAATATCACTCTGAGGTGTAATACTTCACCAGTCCTGTAGCCACGGTTTTGTTCACTCCCTGGTTCATATTCTAGTAGGCTAAGTAAGCTCTTCACCTTATTTTCTCCGACAAGGAGAGTATATTTTCACCCCTGTTTGTTTGTTAGTTTGTCTGTTAGCAGGATTACTCAAAAACTGAAAGAAAGATTTGGACCAAATTTGGTAGGCAGATAGTCCTTGTCCCAGGGAACAGTCGATTAAGTTTTGGGATGAATCCAAATAGTATTACAGAATCTGGATCCGGAAAGCCCCTTTTGCGAAACCCCTAATCAGTGATGAGAAAACCTAACTCATTATGAAGAGTGGTTTGGAAATTACGTTGCACTTGTCGGAGAGATGCTTTCCACTGAGTGCCCCTCTAGTTTAGAACAGTTCTATGTATGGTAAGATAAATGAGACATAAGTTGTTGGGACATTTATCTACGGTGTTCAGCTCTTTAACGAAGGCATTGGAGCCTGGGGTAGGGTTTTCACCCACTATCCTGTGATACAAAACCTGCCTTTCTCTATTCCTTCTAGGTCTCTCTCCCATTTCGCTCTCTCTTCCTTTCATTCCGCTTTCGTTGTTCCTGTCCCTGTTTCGCTCCACTCTTCCCATCTCCTACTCCACTCCCATTCTCAACCCTTTCTTCCCCGTCTACCACCTGTTGTACTGACTCGCCCTACCCCGGTGTCACCCTAACCCCTACCTTGCCCAGTTTACATGAGTGGAACTATGGAGGGGTGGAAATGAACTGGTTCCTGGAAACAGGCTTTGATTTTTGGCAATAATGAGATAATAAGGAAATGATACGAAGCCTCCCATGTCACCTAGAATATAGTCGTAAGGCGCATAAACAGACTTGTGGCCAATTCCTTGCCGTTAATCATCTCTTCAAAACGGTTGCGTCTTTAACACAATGTGTGGAGCACATCAGTTATGTAAAATGAACAGGAAGCCGCACTTAGAGAGTGCAGCACCCGCGCTCACCAACTGGTCTAAAGTCTGAAAATCTGACCTTGTTATAGGACATTGGCCTTCAACAGGTTCCTCGCAAAATCGAATTATTTCACTTTGTCTAACCCTTAACCCTTCCACCAACTACTGTTCAAGGAATAACTGAGCTGATTTTGTCCTGTGACTTTGACTTTGGCCTTTCTATGTGGTCTTGACCTCCGACGGACTGTTCGTAAAATGGAACCTCAATATCGGATGGGAGTTGTTTAAGCTGACCATGTGACCTCAACAGTTACCGTAGCACATTTTATGAAAAATCAATACGTTATCCTCGTAGGTCATCTTCAACTAACCCACCGAGTTTGATGCAGAGTCTTAAAACTTTTTTATTATTTTGTTCCTACACACATATGCAAGTCGAACGTTGACCTTGTCTTGTGCCCCTGATCTTTGAATTTTCTCAAAATCTAATATTTTCGTTCCTGCCGTATCCTTAACACTTCCACAGAGTTCAGCTCAAATAAGATCAAAACTGTTTTAGCTGATCTTGCCCTGTTACCTTGGCTTTTGACCTATGCCTGTGATCTTGACCTTTGATTGGGTACTTTCAAAATCAAATCCTTTTATTTTATGCCTTGTCTTCAATCTTTCCATAAAAGGCTAATGGTAAGGGTGGAAGCCGAAGCCATGGGGCGCTTAGCTAAGGTGCTCGTCTCCTTTATGCCAAAATGCACCCCTCTTTTCTATAAATGATAATAAAAATTACAAGTAACATATCATTAAAAATTCTAATTTTGAATCCTTTTTGAAGTCATGTGAACGTAGTAAGTCTGTTAATTACATGATAGCTTCGGTGGCAAAGTACAGTACAGTACTTGCCATTGATTTTGCATAATTTTTACCTTGCTTTAGTTTGCTCTATATGTGGAATGTTATTTTTTCGTGTAGTTCATAATTTGTCATGAATTTATTTTGTGAGAAATAAAGAAATAAATAAAATATTGATTATATTTTCTAGATGGAATAAAGGGGGAGTATAATCTGTCCTGGGGGAAGGGTCAAAATGGCCTAGGCTGAAATATACCCCGGTGTATATTCTGACCAAGGCCATTTTATACCCGGGTTACAATCTGGGTTAAGGGGGGTTAAAATAGCCTAAACTGAAATACAGCTCAGGGTCACCTATATTTTGGCCTATGCCATTTTATACCCGGGATATAAGCTGGCCTAGGCTACTTTATATCCGTATATATTACGGCGGAGGGGTTAACTCTGGCATGCTACATCGGGAATCGACCCCTGGCACTAACGGACCTGCAGCTTCGCAGTTACTGGCGCTCACCACTAAGCTACCATGGTGGTGGCCAAAAGTGTGGCTTATATCAGTAAATTAATGTTTAAGTCAACCTTGCCCCGTGGCCTTGACCTTTTACTTTTTCCTTCCACCAGTTTAGTTGAACCATGATGGGAAGTGGTTTATTTGTTAATACCGACACAAACGGCTCCAAATCTGACCTTGCTCAATGAACTTTAATCACTGGCTGATTGCTCTCAATCACGACTGCTTCATTCTAGTCTTACCCCAACCCCTTCACACAAGGTTTATCAAAGATGGGAAAAAATTCTTTACATTAATTAAGATCAACGTCTTACCTAGTCCACGTACCTTCACTATTGACCTATTGTTCTAAAATCAATACGTCTGTTAACTGATTATCCCTAAGTTCTTCATTCAAGTGAAAATAAGTTAAAAATTGCTTGAGTTATTACACACACACACACACACACAGACACACACACTCACACACACACACACACACACACACACACACACACACACACAAAGAATTGTATACAGACAGACTCAAGCCAATCAAAACCTAATGCCCACTGTTAATTCTTGAGAACAGGTGCACTACAAAATGTGCATCTGATTGTCCCTTTGAGCTACAGTCAGAATATTGCGGACTTGAATGCTATGGGAATGAGTACATGGCTCCTTGGACTGGGACATATTACCGATAGTTCTCCCTCTCTTCGGATTTTCTGGAGCCTACCTTATTAAGTGGGAAAGAAAATTGGGATGGCGATGATGATGATCATCATAATGGTCATGATTATCATGATGTTTTATTCAGCTAGCACCTTGCAGATGCGTAAAGGGTGCCTGTTTATGTAAGTAGCATCTTAGGATTTACAAAGTGTGGTTATTATGGGAGCGAACACCTTAAAAATTAAATAATGTGTGTGTGTGTGTGTGTGTGTGTGTGTGTGTGTGTGTGTGTGTGTGTGTTTTTGTCTGACCACTGTCTTAAGATTTAAAGACAGTTTATTATTATTATTATTATTATTATTATTATTATTTATTACTATTATTATTATTATTATTATTATTATTATTACTAGAGGGTGTAATTAACGAGCGTCCTCAATATACAGGCCTTACCTCGGCATAATTTTATTGGTGGTTGAGCTCGCCATATTTTCTTCCAGATGTGTTAATTACATATTATATAAACCCATTTGTTACAATGACTCATTGTTTATGGTATTCTTACGGTTTCCAGGATATTTTATTCAGTATACGTGAGACATAACAAACTGGTGCATTGATAGGTTAGGAACTGTATTTTGATGGCAATAGGGCAGATTTGTGTGTGGCAAGTGAGTGATAGAGTTTTAGCAAGAGTTCAATTC
The DNA here is from genome assembly GCF_032717465.1 of Coenobita brevimanus. Taxonomy (NCBI): domain Eukaryota; kingdom Metazoa; phylum Arthropoda; class Malacostraca; order Decapoda; family Coenobitidae; genus Coenobita; species Coenobita brevimanus. Next base: position 14,929,382 of record NC_136975.1, on the reverse strand, counting down.
TCAATATATATATATATCAATCATTTCCTGTGGCACCCCACGGGATGCATAGGGCCTCAATGAACTCTCTCCACCAATATTTGTCTCTTGCCATGTCCTTCAGGTCCCACCAACACTCCTCTCCTGCTTCTTTTTTCATTGTCCTCAACCAGGTTTCCCTCGGCCTACCTCTACCTCTTCTTCCTCTAGCAGTCCATTCTGGCATATCCTGTATTAAACTATCTTCTTTTCTGTATATGTGCCCCAGCCACTTCCAGCGAGACAGTCTCACATATTCATTAACTGGTTCCACTCTCGTAATATCCCTTACTCTTGCATTTCTAGCTTTGTCTTGCCACTTTACCCCAAGAATCCTTCTCAGTATTTTATTTTCAAATCCTAATACTTTCTGATCTGTTGCAATTGTATCCTACCATGACTCATGCCCGTAAATTAAAATTGGTCTAACCATGGATTTGTAAATTTTCATTTTAGTATGTACCGAAAGCATATTATTATTCCAAACAGATTTCAACATTCCAACAGCTCGCCAAGCCTGTCTAATCCTCTCCTCAATTTCATTGTTTAATGATCCATTAGATGATACAATCGTTCCCAGATATTTAAAGTTTTCTACATTCTTCACCACATTATTCCCAATTACACAATCGTTTTCGTTCTCCACGTTCATATTAATAATTTCAGTCTTTCCACAGTTTATTACCAATCTCACTTTTTCTCCTTCCTCCACCAGACGATCAAGCACCCTCTGCATCTCGTAAATACTTCCGCAAATCAGTACAATAACATCAGCATAGTCCAAATCCATCAGCTTCTTATTTTCTTTCCGGTTAATTCCTGCACCTGTTCTCCTTACAACCTTTTTCATAACATAATCCATAACCAAAACAAACAACAATGGCAAAAGAACTCCTCCTTGAATCACTCCTGATCTAACTTGAAATAGATCACTCAAAGAACCACCCACCATTACCTTACAAAAAGTACCTTCATGCAAGCTTTTAATAATATTTACAAACTTTTCTGGTATACCATAGAATCTCATAATTTTCAACATAGCTCCACGTGAAGCACTATCAAACGCCTTTTCAAAATCCACAAAACACATACTAAGTGGTATTTTCATCTCAGTAGCTTGTTGCATTAGATGCCTTACAATAAAAATCTGATCATTACAACCTCGACCCTTTCTGAATCCCGCTTGTTCTTCTCTTAAAATTTTATCAATTACTGGCTCTATCCTGTTCAACAAGATTTTGGAAAAGACTTTTGCAACTACAGGTGTCAAAGTTATCCCCCTCCAATTGCCACACACACTTAAATCTCCCTTTTTTGGTATTTTCATAATCACTCCATTTTTCCACTCTTTTGGAATTCCACCATTATCCCAAGCCACATTAAAAAGTTTCAAAAGCGCATTCATCAACTCTTCATTTTCCACCTTAAGCATTTCAGGGAATATTCCATCCTCTCCTGGGGCCTTAAAATTTTTTAACTCTTTTATAGATTTTGCTACCTCTTCCAAAGTTATATCCCCTGTTTCTATCTGCAAATCTCTCTTCACCTCTTGGTTCTCTTTTCTGTTTGAACAAGTCTTGTTTAAACTTCTTATTTTTTTTTCTTTTAATAATGGAATATCATTTAGTCCAACCTGGTACAGAGCTTGACTCATATAAAGATACTAATTTAGGTAATGCCACTGGCCATGCTGGCTCGGTACGGAGCGCCGACGTCGCATGTCTGCTCTCCCTGGCTCCCAGTGTGTGTTCTTACCTAATTGTTCTTACCTAATTGTATCTTTACAGGAATGAGTCAAGCTCGTATTCTCCCGTGTCTTAGACCATATTTATCGTACATATCCTTAAATTTGTGAATTGTTTTGGCACACACTATTTCATTCGGTAGTGCATTCCATTGATCAATTGCTCTGTTTGGGAAACTGAATTTCCTTACGTCTTTATCACCTCTCTTCTTATGCAGTTTTTTGCAGTGTCCTCTTGCTGATGCTTCTCCATATGTTAAGTAATCATTTATGTCTATTTTCTCCTTTCCTGATATGCACTTATATAGCATTATCATGTCACCTCTTTTCCTTCTCTCCTGTAGTGTTGGTAGATTCAGTTTATTTAGTCTTTCTTCATAGCTTAGGTCCCTTAAGCTTGGTATCCATCTTGTAGCGGCCCTTTGAACTTTTTCAATCTTGTCTATATGCTTTTTGAGATGAGGACTCCAGGCTACTGATCCATATTCCAGGGTTGGTCTAATGAACGATGTTATTATCCTTTTTAGCATGTCTTCATTTATGTATGTGAATGCTATTCTCATATTTGCAAGCAGTGTATACATGTTCCGTACCTTCTCGCTGATGTGGTCAGCCGGAGATAGTCTGTTATTGATAATCACACCTAGGTCTTTCTCTCTTTCTGATGTGTATAGGGTTTTATTTCCTAACTTATAATCCCAATCAGGTCTTTTTCCACTTTTACCAAACTTGATTACATGACACTTGTCCACATTGAATTCCATTTGCCATGTACTACTCCATTCATGAAGTTTATTTAATTCTTCTTGTAGCTCCCTACAAGAGTCTGTGCTAGTAATTCTCCTTTGTATTTTTGCATCATCTGCAAACATATTCAGATAGCTCTCATTTCCAGTGTTACTGTTTATATCATTTATGTACACTAAAAACATGATTGGTGCCAGCACCGAACCCTGTGGTACTCCACTAGTCACTTCTTTCCATGATGAGTAGTTTCCTCTTAGTACTGTCCTCATTTCTCTTTTTATGAGAAAGTCTTGCATCCAACAAAACAGTTTGCCTCGAATTCCTCATTGATGGTACAGCTTCCATAAAAGTCTTTGGTGTGGTACTGTGTCAAAAGCTTTCTTGAAATCTAAATAGATACTGTCCACCCATCCTTCCCTTTCCTGTATTGTGTTTGTTACTCTCTCATAGTAGCTCAACAGATTAGTAACACATGATTTTCCTTTTCTGAAACCAAACTGTCTTTCTGTTATCATACTGTGTTTTTCTAGATGATTTACCCAAGCTTTTCTTATAAGTTTTTCTAATACCTTGCTTACAACACTAGTCAGTGATACTGGTCGGTAGTTGAGAGGATTTTGTCTATTTCCTTTCTTGAATAAGGAGACTATATTTGCTTTTTTCCAAATATCAGGTAGTTTACCTTGACTCAAAGATTTCTTGAAAATTAAAAATAATGGTTTACTTAACTCATTTGCACATTCTCGTAACACCCAACATGAAATTTCATCAGGACCACTTGCTTTTCCTCTGTCTAATCCACTTAACTCCTCTTGTATTACTTTTTCTGCTATTTGTATATCTGGTAGTATGTGTGGACATGCGTGTTCCACATAGTCTCTCTCAAAATTTTTTTCTCCTGTAAAAACTAATTGGAAATTCTTATTTAGTGCTTCACAAATATCTTTCTCTTGTGTATAAGTGATTCCCTCGTCCGTGATGGACTGTATTATATCATTTACTTTGGTTTTGCTTCTGATATAGCTGTAAAACAGCTTTGGTTGATCACTACTTTTATTTATTATATCCTCCTCAAACTGTTTTTGGGCTTCCCTCCTTATTCTTGTATAGTCGTTGCTTGCCTGTTTGTAATTATTATATGCCCTTTCACTATTGTGTCTTCTGTATCTATTCCACAACAAATCTCTTCTTTCTTTAGATTTTTTACATTCTGTATTGAACCATTTCTGTATTTTCTTATCTGCTTCTTTGTGCTGTGGGATGTAATTCTGGACTCCTATTTCATAAAATTCACAAAATTTTTTATATACAGCATTTAAATCTTGTCCTCTAAGCTCATTTTCCTAATCAACTTCTAAGAAATACTTCTTTAGGTCTTGATAATTTCCCTTTTTATAGTTTAGTCTCTTTTTGTAACTGTCAGTGCTGTTTACTATGTCATATGCTATCCTGAAGTTATAATTTAGTACTGCATGATCGCTTTTGCCGAGTGGAGGGTGATATATTAAACTGTCAATGTCATTTTCTTGCCTAGTAAATATTAGATCTAGCACTGAAGGTACATCAAGTCCTCTTTTTCTAGTGGTTTCCCTCACATGTTGCGTTAAGAAAAGCTCTTGTACGAGATCCAGGAGCTTTTGGTCCCAGCAGCTTTCTTGGCTATTTATATCTAGAGTATTCCATTTTATATTTATATTGAAATCCCCAGTTAGTATAATTCTTTCCGATTTCTCTTCCATTTTATGTAGCAAGGATCTTATACTATGAATTGTACTCTCTGCTAGGTCCTCATATTCGTCTCTTTCCCATGTGTTTGATTTGGGTGGCATATACAAATTGGCTACAATTACTTTACCTTCAGATGTGTCGATCTCTACTGCAATCAGTTCTACTTGTGATGGTATATCTAGGTTTATTTCCTTGACTTCTAGATTTTTCTTAGTTAATATTATAATTCCTCCTCCTTTTTTTAATTTCTGTCTCTTCTCCATATATTGTATTCCTCTAAGTTTAGTATGTCATTGGATATCCTTGGTGTTAATTTTGTCTCAGTTAGGCATATTATTTGTGGTTCATTTTCTCTGACATAATCATTCATCTCTAGTAATTTAGATACCATTCCATCCACATTTGAGTACATCAACTTTATCATTTTGTTTATATACTTGTCATGACATGGTTCTACTAACTTCCTCCTTTTTCTTCCATCCTGTTTGTGTACCACTTTCGTACCTGCAATCCTATTACTTTGTAAAAAAAATTTCTTCTTGTCCTCTTCTGATCTTCCCTCATTTTTTGTTTTTGCTTCCTCCCTTTTCTCTTTCAGTAATTCCAGTTCCTCTTGTGTTAGACATCTTTTTATCCATACATTTTTGAACTCCTCTTTTTCCATAAGATTCTTTGCATTTTTAGTATCTCTTCCACAGTGTTTACACTCTGGAAAGTCACCTTTAGAGGTCTTGTCTTGCTTTTCTCGTATTTCCCTAACCTTTTGTGTTCCTCTATGTCTTTACTACAGATTTCCTCTGATACTTCTTTCAGTAAGTTCATTACATTTGCCATCTCCTTTTTGTCTCTAGTGATTTTGTTTTTAATTTCTTCCTCTTCTATACCAGTGATTACTATTGATTTATTTATTTCTACTGAATCTCTGACTAACTTTGGATTGTTTTGGATTATTCTTTTCACTTCCTTTTTAATGCTTTTTTCCTCCACCCTTGTTTCCAAGTCTTTCTTTACTTTCACCATTTCAGCATACGTGATTTCTACATCATTTTTGTAGCTTTGCACAGCTTCATTCACCTGTGTTATCTTCTCCTCAATATCACTGCTCTGGTCCATAAGACTGCTTGCTTGTCTAATTGTCTCTGTGTCATTTTTTAACTCTTCCATAACACTCTCGTGATTAAATACTGTACTTCCCATTTCACTCACTTTCTTCCTAAGGGTATTCAATTCCACTATTAGTTCACTGATGGTTGTGTCTTTCTTATTGGCCTCCTTTCCCAGTTTATCTATCTCTTCCTTTTGCAAGTGCATTTGCTTCTTTATTTCATCAATTTCATTTTTGAAAGCCATTTCTAGATTGTGTACACGTTCAACCAGTCTATTGTGAGTCTCCACTTCAACTAGTTCTTGGTAGAAATCGTCATTTTGCTTTTTACTTTTATCCCTTTTCTTTTCCAAATTTGTTTTACTGAAGTATGTATCCATTTTGTAATACTAAATGAACAGAGTATGTACTTACAGTGTGCACGCTTTCCCGGTCTTTCTGTAGTATAAACAAACCCAGCTGACTCAACGCATCGTGGTTCTTTGTTGTTTGAGCCAGTCTTATTTAAACTTATTATTTCTTTTCCTTTTAATAATGAAAAATCATTTAGTCTAACCTGGTACAGAGCTTGACTCATTCAAAGATACTTATTTAGGTAATGCCTCTGGCCGTGTTGAGCTTGTATGGAGCGCCGGTACAGACGTCCACATCCGACGATGCCGTGTGTGTGTGTGTGTGTGTGATATCTTTTGCTACCTTTGAGCTTTCTCTCTGAAAACTAATGGTAAGGGACCATTTTCTGAGTGGCCAAACAAATATCACAACTTGCGTGACCGATACGGAAAACCTCAAAATTTTAAAACTATGAAAAGATCTGCAACATGGAGGAAACTGTGTAAAGGCAGTGAACAAGAACTTCAGAACAGAATGACTGAACCTTGGGGGAAAATTGTTTCCTGTACTTCACATAAGTGTTTGAGTGAAACAGAAAGTGTGACAGGAAGGGTATTTTCCAATATTGTTTCCTGTTATTTTAAGTCCAACAAGAGATGAAAGTACGTGGATGGACTGCAGTATATGAGTACTATTAAATTTAGCACAAATGTAGATGGAGATTAATGAGAAGAATTGTAGGAATTGTTTACTATTTACTTTAGTATAAGTGGAGGTGAAAACGTGTGGAAGGAGATTTTGAAGAAAACCGTATACTGTACTATCCCATTTTTTTTTTTAAGCCACTGAGCTCGGGAATGTCATTCATTTAATATGTGCGTCCGATGACTTTCTTCACCGTCGCGATAGATTTTTCTATATGAGGGAAATAGTTCAGTACCTGAAGCTTTTCCTAAGTTGAGAGAAATCGTCAGCAGATGACAAACATACAATGAAAAGGACATTCTCGGGCTCAGTGGGATAGGAAGAGTGAGTAGTGAGGTCCGGTTGGTCATGGAAGACAGGAAACGTGTTAGCAGGAACCAGTGTAATAGGAAATTCTTACTGGGAATGAGGCTGTGACAATAATGATTTTATGGCAACCATGAGTTTTTGGTGTGTGTGTGTGTGTGTGTGTGTGTGTGTGTGTGTGTTCTTACCTACCTAATTGTTCTTACCTAATTGTATCTTTACAGGAATGAGTCAAGCTCGTACTGTCCCGTGTCTTAAACCATATTTATCGTACATATCCTTAAATTTGTGAATTGTTTGGCACACTATTTCATTTGGTAGTGCATTCCATTGATCAATTGCTCTGATTGGGAAACTGAACTTCATTACGCCTTTATCACCTCTCTTCTTATGCAGTTTTTTGCAGTGTCGTCTTGCTGATGCTTCCCCATATGTTAAGTAATCATTTATGTCCATTTTCTCCTTGCCTGATATGCATTTATATAGCATTATCATGTCACCTCTTTTCCTTCTCTCCTGTAGTGTTGGTAGATTCAGTTTATTTAGTCTTTCTTCGTAGCTTAGGTCCCTTAAGCTTGGTATCCATCTTGTAGCTGCCCTTTGAACTTTTTCAATCTTGTCTATGTGTTTTTTGAGATGAGGACTCGAGACTGCTGATGCATACTCCAGGGTTGGTCTAATGAATGATGTTATTATCCTTCTTAGCATGTTTTTATTTATGTATGTGAATGTTATTCTCATATTTGCAAGCAGTGTATACATGTTCCGTACCTTCTCGCTGATGTGGTCAGCAGGAGATAGTCTGTTATTGATAATCACACCTAGGTCATTCTCTCTTTCTGATGTGTGTAGGGTTTTATTTCCTAACGTATAATCCCAATCAGGTCTTTTTCCACTTTTACCAAACATGATTACATGACACTTGTCCACATTGAATTCCATTTGCCATGTATTACTCCATTCATGAAGTTTATTTAATTCTTCTTGTAGCTCTTTACAAAAGTCTGTGCTAGTAATTCTTCTTTGTATTTTTGCATCATCTGCAAACATATTCAGATAGCTCTCATTTCCAGTGTTACTGTTTATTTCATTTATATACACTAAAAACATGACTGGTGCCAGCACTGAACCCTGTGGTACTCCACTAGTCACTTCTTTCCATGATGAGTAGTTTCCCCTTAGTACTGTTCTCATTTCTCTTTTTATGAGAAAATCTTGCATCCAACAAAATAGTTTGCCTCGAATTCCTCCTTGATGGTACAGTTTCCATAAAAGTCTTTGGTGTGGTACTGTGTCAAATGCTTTCTTGAAATCTAAATAGATACTGCCCACCTATCCTTCTCTTTCCTGTATTGTGTTTGTTACTCTGTCATAGAAGCTCAACAGATTAGTAACACATGATTTTCCTTTTCGGAAACCAAACTGTCTTTCTGTTATCATACTGTGTTTTTCTAGATGATTTACCCAAGCTTTTCTTATAAGCTTTTCTAATACCTTGCTTACAACACTGGTCAGTGATACTGGTCGGCAGTTGAGTGTATTTTGTCTGTTTCCTTTCTTGAATAAGGGGACAATATTTGCTTTCTTCCAAATATCAGGTAGTTTACCTTGACTCAAGGATTTCTTGAAAATTAAAAATAATGGCTTACTTAAATCCTTTGCACATTCTCGTAGTACCCAACATGAAATTTCACCAGGACCACTTGCTTTTCCTCTGTCTAATTTGCTTAACTCCTCCTGAATTACTTTCTCTGATATTTGTATATCTGGTAGTATGTGTGGACATACATGTTCCACATAGTCCCTCTCAAAATTTTTTCTTCTGTAAAAACTAATTGGAAATTCTTATTTAGCGCTTCACAAATATCTTTCTCTTGTGTATAGGTGATTCCCTCGTCCGTAATGGATTGTATTATATCTTTTACTTTGGTTTTGCTTCTGATGTAGCTGTAAAATAGCTTTGGTTGATCACTACTTTTATTTATTATATCCTCCTCAAACTGTTTATGAGCTTCCCTCCTTATTCTTGTATAATCGTTTCTTGACTGTTTGTAATTATTATATGCCCTTTCACTACTGTATTGTGTCTTCTGTATCTATTCCACAACAAATCTTTTCCTTCTTTTGATTTTTTACATTCTGTATTGAACCATTTCTGTATTTTCTTATCTGCTTCTTTGTGCTGTGGGATGTACTTCTGGACTCCTATTTCATAAAATTCACAGAATTTTTTATATACAGCATTTAAATCTTGTACTCTAAGCTCATTTTCCCAATCAACTTCTAAGAAATATTTCTTTAGGTCTTGATAATTTCCCTTTTTATAGTTTAGGCTCTTTCTGTAACTTTCATTGCCTTTAACTGTCATATGCTATCCTGAAGTTGTAATTTAGTACTGCATGATCGCTTTTGCCGAGTGGAGGGTGATATTTTAAACTGTCAATATCGTTTTCTTGCCTAGTATATATTAGATCTAGCATTGAAGGTACATCGAGTCCTCTTTTTCTGGTGGTTTCCCTCACATATTGCGTTAGGAAAAACTCTTGCACAAGATCCAGGAGCTTTTGGTCCCAACAGCTTTCTTGGCTAATTATATCTAGAGTATTCCAATTTATATTTGTATAAAAATCTCCAGTTAGTATAATTCTTTCCGATTTCTGTTCCATTTTATGTAGTAATGCTCTTAAACTCTGAACTGTACTCTGTGCCAGGTCCTCATATTCGTCTCTTTCCCATGTGTATGATCTGGGTGGCATGTACAAATTGGCTACAATTACTTTCCCTTCAGATGTGTTGATCTCTACTGCAAATCAGTTCTACTTGTGATGGTATATCTAGTTTTATTTCATTGACTTTTAGATTTTTCTTAGTTAATATTATAATTCCTCCTACTTTTTTTAAGTTTCTGTCTCTTCTCCATATACTGTATTCCTCTAAGTTTAGTATGTCATTGGATATCCTTGGTGTTAATTTTGTTTCAGTTAGGCATATTATATGTGGTTCATTTTCTCTGACATAATCATTCATCTCTAGTAATTTAGATACCATTCCATCCACATTTGAGTACATCAACTTTATCATCTTGTTTATGTACTTGTCATGACATGGTTCAACTACCTTCCTCCTTTTTATTCCGTCCTGTTTGTGTAACACTTTCGTACATGCAATCCTATTACTTTGTAAAAAAAAAAAAATGTGTTCTCCTCTTCTGATCTTCCCTCATTTTTTGTTTTTGCTTCCTCCCTCTTCTCTTTCAGTAATTCCAGTTCCTTTTGTGTTAGGCATCTTTTTATCCATACATTTTTGAACTCCTCTTTTTCTGTAAGATTCTTTGCATTTTTTAGTATCTCCTCCACAGTGTTTACACTCTGGAAAGTTACCTTTAGAGGTCTTGTCTTGCTTTTCTCGAATTTCCCTAACCTTTTGTGTTCCTCTATATCTTTACTACAGATTTCCTCTGATACTTCTTTCAGTAAGCTCATTACATTTGCCATCTCCTTTTTGTCTCTTGTGATCTTGTTTTTTACTTCTTCCTCTTCTATACCAGTGATTACTATAGATTTGTTGATATCTACTGAATCTCTGACTAACTTTGGGTTGTTTTGGATTATTCTTTTCACTTCCTTTTTAATGCTTTTTTCCTCTACCCCTGTTTCTAAGTCTTTCTTTACTTTCACTATTTCAGCATACGTGGTTTCCACATCATTTTTATAGGTTTGCACAGCTTCATTCACCTGTGTTATCCTCAATATCACTACTCTGGTCTATCAGACTGCTTACTTGCCTAATTGTCTGTATCATTTTTGAACTCTTCCATAATACTCTCGTGATCGACTACTGTACTTGCCATTTCACTCATTTTCTTCCTAAGTGTACTCAATTCCTCTGTTAGTTCACTAATGGTTGTGTCTTTCTTGTTGACCTCCCTTCCTAGTTTTTCTATTTCTTCCTTTTGCAAGTGCATCTGCTTCTTTAATTCATCAATCTCATTCTTGAAAGCCATCTCCAGTTTGTGAACACGTTCAACCAGTCTATTGTGAGTCTCCACTTCAACCAGTTCTTGGTAGAAACCATCATCTTGCTTTCTACCTTTATCCCTTTTCTTTTCCAAATTTGCTTTACTAAAGTATGTGTCCATTTTGCAATACTAAAAGCACAGTGTACTTACATTCCCCGGGGCAGTTGTAGTCTAAACAAACCTCAGCTGACTGAGCACATTCTTTCGCCACTCGGTTCTCTTTTCTGTTTGAACAAGTCTTGTTTAAGCTTCTTCTTATTATTTTTTTTAATAATAAAAAATCATTTAGTCTAACCTGGTACAGAGCTTGATTTATATAAAGATACTAATTTAGGTAATGCCACTGGCCATGCTGGCTCTGTATGGAGCGCTGTTGGCGCACGTCCGTTCTCCTTGACTCCGTGTGTGTGTGTGTGTGTGTGTGTGTGTGTCATTGGTAATTTAGTTATTACTGGGGTCATTTATACTCCCCGGTAATCGCCGTGATTAATTTTTCAGATTATAAATTAATGTAAAACATTGAGACACTGTTGGCCTGCAAGTGGCTTACATTTAGCAACTGTATATCATTTTTCCAGCATCCATTGTGAAAAGTGCTATCCACTTTCTTGGATTGTGAAGCTCAATGGTCCTCTCAGGATACTGCCGGCAAAATATGGAGTGGGTTTATCAAAAGTAGGAATTGTTGACAAGGTTTGTCACCCTCATGTCAAGCAGTGTCCTGGCTGTTTCAAATCTCGTTTTTGCGAAGCCTGTCTGCAATAACAACAGGGAACTGGAATCGGTGATTTGCTCGAACGAAGCTTGAAAAACAGATATGACGATAAATACAGCAGAAACGGGCACTTGTATGCCAGCCAATCACCATCTCTGTCACAAGATCACACAAAGACTAATGGGCGCTTCCTTGTTAATGAAATGCTTTGTCACTGTAGTGGCTGCCATAAGTCGTAATTATCCACAACTTTAGACAAATGTGTCTCTTTTCATCATTGCCAACAGTATATTAACCTGCCCCATCCCGACGTTTTCTGGGCTGTGGTACGTCTAGTCCCGACATTTTTGGACCTTTTTTTTTTTAGGCTCAAACATTCGCTTTTGGTGGGAAACATCGAAAATTCATAGAGAAATCGCTCACCTGAGGTTTAAAATACTCGATCCAGGTACGAGTACCCCCTTACCTGACTGGGTTTTCTAACAGGCTGGCACATAAACAGTACTTATTTATTTATTTGGTACGAATTTATATGTAATACAAGAGTATATTGGTTTTCAAACAGTAATATAGGCATTATAAGCATTGTTTCACTCACTAACTCATTACCATTCATGACCTTTTTTTCCCACATTACCTGATCATCATTTCTGACTGTTTCTTCCTCTAATGCTATGTAAACTTTGTCCTCCACATTGTCATCGACTGGGGAATCACTCTGGCCCTGAATGTCTTTATTGGCCAGGTCACTGGTAACAGGTGAATTGCCGAGACAATGGCGTGCAGGTGGGGGGTGGAGAGATTATGTGGTGTAAGGCATTGTCCCTGCTTGGCATCTTGTAGAGGAATAGAGGAAGGTGTCCCATGTATACATGCCAAAAATCACTCGCGAAATCACCCGCGAAAATTGAAAATTGCACAAACTAGGGACCTTGCAATGTTGCCACGTTAATTTACGTCTCCGGGATATGAGTGCACATCATGTGAGGACGTGAATTCACGTCTCCAGGACGGGGCGGGTTAAACTATCATATACCCTTCCATTGATGCCATTATGTGGTAAAAGAAAAAAAAAAAAAAAAGAACTCCAGTCACATCTTTGAGATTAAACCTCGACAAGGCTAATCTGCAGCAGCCTGATACTCATCTGACACACACAGGCACCATCAACTCTGTTGTGATGCACTATAGAGATCACAGTTAGAGCTGGTGTATGGTATTACTGAAGGTGATTGTGATGGATTGGGGGTCATACACAAGATCACTGAACATGGTGAGACAGCATTCCAATATTCAAGCGGTTCTTTTCATTATCGCCAACTTTGGCGATAATGAATACGCCTGCATCTGTGTGTGTGTGTGTGTGTGTGTGTGTGTGTGTGTGTGTGGTTGTACCCCAAACATTCTTTGTAATTATATTTATTCAGACAGAAAGTGAGTCAGCAGTCAGGGAGAAGCATAGAAAAGTGTATATACATATGTTTTACTCCCCATTTATCATTCTCGAATACTTATCTTTGCGGAACTGATTTTTGATTATCATCATCAGTCTATCTACACCCTCTGTACATGTAGCATGTGTGAAACATAAGGAGAAACACTCTGCAGGTGGTAGGGATGTGTGCACAGTTTAAATGTTTTATGATTTCTTTGTAAAGTCACAGAATGCTCAGAGTACTGATGAGGTAAAAGACCATATAAATCAAAGGAGTACATAATGTCATCCCTTATGAGAAAACAAACCAAGTGACCCATTTCTCCAGATTTTGAAGTGGGTAATATGTTAGCAATGATAAACACATGGTTAAAAGTTTGTCGGGTATTTTCATATGTATCATTTCATCATCTGTGACACATCCCCAGAACTGCTTAACACAGTGTGGGGGGTAAATTTTTATGAATCACAGTTTCAAGTTCTTGTTCATTCATTTTTCTTTCAGCTCTCACATCAGAATATATCTGCCAATCATTATTTATTCTTATAATTTCTTGAGTGTCTCCAAACACCAGCAGGACACGATTAGACCCACTGGCTTTCTTGAATGTTATATTTATTTTCAGATTTCCCGTGTATTCTGGATCAATTGCATCTTTAATGTCCTCAGGTAATAGGTCTAATACTAAAATCATTATTCCCTTCGTATAGGCCTCATAGTTAAGTAAGTGATCTTGACTGAGGCCCAGAGCCTTCATGGTGTAATGGTACAATGATGCGAACTGATAAGGAAAAGGGACTGTGAAATTATGCAGACTTCTCCCATTGACACTTACAGCCAGCCCAGCCAGCCCTGACAAGTCAGCATGAGTCATATACAAAGGACTCTTATTATACAATCTAGAAAAAGCCCCCATATCAACTATATACAAATACAACTTGCTTGAAATACAGTTGCCCCAAGGGTTGTCAACAGTTACTGAACTTTGATTTTGAGCGATGACATATGATTTTACTACTTGCTTATTGTACACATACTCCACAGATGAGCCTGGATCAGATAATGAAATGCGGCCATAGCCGCCTGCTAAGGAAAGACACGAGTAAACCATAGTTTACACAAACCTGTGTGGACCTTCATATTGCCCCAAGCTTCATGAGTGTTGATAATAAAACTCGGATTAGCAAATTCAAGTCGTTTATTGACGTCAACATTATCAAGTAAATATCCATCCAAACCATTTAAGTCAATCAGTAGTGGACTACATAGATGCAGTGCATGTTCCTTAGAGTAAAAAACCTTTTTCCCTGATCAGTGAGGCTAACAAAATGGTCTTCAGTCCAAGTATCTCCTATCCCACTACCATTTTCATTATCATCATCATCATCATCCAGACCTCCTTTCCCACCTTATGACAGGGTGAGGAGTAGCAATGTCCAGACAACCCAATTTTGCCCAATCCAATGGGCCACGCTTCCATTCACTCAGCATTCAACCCTCCTGAATCCTGGCTCTATCTCAGATGCCATTTTCATCAAGAGGTGAATAACAATTTTTACCAATAGTCTCTACTTTGGAGGGACAAAGTGTTGTGAGGAATTTTATAAGGGCTACATAACATATAGTTATTTTCAACCTGAATTCCGTGTAAAAACACATGCAGATTTGATTTGCATGTAATACTGCAATCACAAACATTATCTTATCGTCTTCTACAAGTACGGAAGTCCCGCCTGCTTTTATAACTCGCAACATTATCTAATCATCTTCTACAAGTACAGAAGTCCCGCCTGCTTTTATAACTCACAATTTCAACTCGAGGCCTAGAGTGCTCATAACAATGAGTGACCCATCACCTCTAGGTATGTGTAATTCTACATATTTTTCATTTATTTTTTTTTATCAAAGCCTGCATTTATAGGTAGAACATCCATATCCTGCTTTGAAGTAACTGATAATTCTATCATCTGGACTTCTTGAGGACGGGGAAGCAGTTCTGATATGGCAGCCAAATAATTGCTGAGAGGGGATTTTACCCCTACTCCCGAAGCAACATCAAGAAACATGTTACCAGAATCAAACCACTCTTCAAACTAAGCTGCATTAACTCAAATACATCCTTTTTATAATATTTCCGCATTTTCTTCCTTCGTTTTGACTTTTGTTAGCATCCTCCTTTCATGCTAGCTCTTTGAGCGACACCTTTCAGGGCTGTAATACCTCTCTGTTACAGAGAATCCTTCAGATTAGCCTTGCCTCTAGATACATCCTTGAGTACACCTCGTCCCATTCCCAGAGCTTCAGGAACTACATTTTTCATTTAAAAAAAAAAAAAAAAAAGGAATTACCCATTTCCCTAAGCCCCTTAGAAGGTCAAAAATACCAGCCCCCCGTTGGTAGTATATGGAACTCCTAAAAGTAGTTATATCACTTAAAGCTCCTCCTCGTTTCAGTAGGAACGGGTCTTTGATTAGTAACAAGAATTCGTCTTTGGAAGGAGGAGTCAGGGTAATATGCATAATGGTGTCAAAAACAATAATGAGTCTGTAAACATCTCTACCTACGTCTTATATGCAAAACATAGGTAACA
This sequence comes from Coenobita brevimanus, assembly GCF_032717465.1. Taxonomy (NCBI): domain Eukaryota; kingdom Metazoa; phylum Arthropoda; class Malacostraca; order Decapoda; family Coenobitidae; genus Coenobita; species Coenobita brevimanus. Next base: position 14,913,937 of record NC_136975.1, on the reverse strand, counting down.
CTGTGACTGTCTTCAAAGTATATTGGTCCACCATTCTGATTAGTAATTTTTATGCCAACACTTTCTGTAGTTGAACTATTAATTGCTTTGTACATTATAGGATTAACATCCTTACTTATGACATCATTCAGTAGGGGTATAGCAACAACAAAATTCACAGTTTGCCCCCGAATCATGAAGGGTTAAGGCCCGGTTCACACGACCCGTTTTGGTTCTGACAGGCAGTCTGGTGGCTAGATGCCGTAGAGATTTCTTACATGCATTCTAATGTAACTGTTCACATGACCTGTCAAGCTGACGGTGGCAGCCGTCCGTCAGCCAACTGACACGTCATGGATATCTTCTCGAGAAATCTTGGCCAGCTAGCTGGCGACTTGACACCAGCCTGACGTGTTGGTGATGGCTCATGTGAACGAGGATACGTAGTGTACCTGTCCATTTCACGACTCGCTGTTACCGCCTTGTCCATTGATAACACACAGTTCATTGTTCGGCATCATGGACGAAAGGCTGATCGAACTTGCGCATTCTTATGAAGTGTTATTTGATATGACTAACAAGAGGTACAGTGATAATCTGCATAAAGACACGATATGGAAAGTGATTGGCGAGGAAGTAAACAAACCAAATGAGTGTGTCATTAGAGTAGCCACAGCGAGAAATGAACGTTGTGGTGGGGCAGGCGGGATGACCTGGGATTCCCCCATTGTTGCCATATCCACATGTCACCGACCATAGAGGTAGGATGTCACCGACCATCGGCCACCGCTGCAGCCCCGCTCCATGATCCTTACCCTGTGTCTCTGGCTTTCTCTTTCTCTCTCGGTTTCTATATAAACTGGTGTATTTCCGAAACTAATTATGAAATTATTATGACTTTTGTTCCACACCACCACTGAGGTAAAAATCAAGGAGAGTTTTCTGTATAAAGGTTTCCCCCCCCCTCCTAAATGTGGCATATGAGCGGGGGAGTGCGGCCTTGCCGATACCTCCGCCTGACCTATAATTATACACTCGCCAGAACTGACCTGCCCTCAGACAAGGGGGGGGAAACCTTTATACAGAAAACTCTCCTTGATTTTTACCTCAGTGGTGGTGTGGAACAAAAGTCATAATAATTTCATAATTAGTTTCGGAAATACACCAGTTTATATAGAAACCGAGAGAGAAAGAGAAAGCCAGAGACACAGGGTAAGGATCATGGAGCGGGGCTGCAGCGGTGGCCGATGGTCAGTGACATCCTACCTCTATGGTCGGTGACATGTAGATATGGCAACAATGGGGGAATCCCAGGTCATCCCGCCTGCCCCACCACAGCGTTCATTTCTCGCTGCGGCTACTATAGTTTATTATACATGAAATTATAACTCATAATCTTTGCAGGTAAAATTTACTGTTTTTTCTAAACTGAATACAGGATAAGCTATATCACTCCCAGGGTAGTGCTCCAGCAGGACTACTGAAAAATTTTACCTCATCTGCCAGTTCTTTATATAGGGTCCAAACTTCTCCCTCGAACTTTCTCTTTTTCAGTGACTGGTGAACCCATAACCTTTTCCTCTTTCCACGAACTTTTTCTTCCTCCTCCTTTTCTAATAGTAGAGCAAATGCCGCCAAATTCCTTAGAGACTGAAAGGTCATATCCTCATGCAACAATGAGCTCACACTGAATGACGATGCTGGATGGACCCGGAACACGTCATGTGAATACACAACATTCTGATGGCATCAAGCCGGCGAACTGCCTGTCGGAACCAAAACTGGTCATGTGAATCGGGCCTAACCAGGTCAGAGTACACATATAAAAAATAATCATTGGAACTATCGGTTCTGGATGGATATTGACCTACAACTTTAACAGGATTGGGGTTTGAAGATGAAGGATTTTCCTTTTCAATATTTTGAAATACCAAATAACGAACTCTTGGCTCAAACCCCAACACTACGGCAATTTGAGGAGCTAATTATATTGATAACTCGGTGAATTTACAATCTGCATCAGCCCCAACTACCATTTTTTGGATGACAACCCTATTTTTGTAATCACAGTGTAATATCTGCTGCTGAGGGAAACAATCAGCATACGTTTCTTGAAAAAAATTCCTGAAGCTCGTTCACGATTTGATAATTAATGGATTCAATTATAAATACTATTTTGCGAGAGCTGAAGTTGGAAACAATATTTGTTTCCGGTATAACATTATAAAAAATTTGCTCATAATCTTCAGTTTCAGATCTCTGTATTCGTGCCTGAAAACAAATTTTACACAATGGATCACCATTTCTGAGATAGTAATAATATTTTAAGATATTACTGAACCCAACTTCATATTCATGATTTGGATCTAGCTGCGATGGGATAATCTGATCCTGAAGGTTTGTTGTGGTATTATCTGGGTAAACATCTCCACTGGCAGTGGAAGAGACATAGAGGTATATGTCATCAGTGTCTTTCAGTGACATGTCTGTTCTTATGTAGAATATATGCTAACCAAAGAATACTATATACCATTGTTTTGTAAGTGAATAAATCTAGTGATCTGTAAATCTTGGTTTTTTACTTTATTAACCGACCCGTGCACGGATAAGTTTTAGTAAGTTTTCCAGCGCATGATATTATTCCACCCCCTCCCCACCAGCCCCCCCATGTGCCACTGAAAACATGTATTCTCGCCCTATTTTTGCCATCCAGACCTCTATATATTGCCATGAAACCTACATCATCTCATTTGTCGATGATTGTTCTAGCCAATAAACAAATATATATATATGAATAAAAGTACATTAGGTCGGAGTGAATAAACATTTCGGAATGTCAATCTCAATTCCCAACATCTTAGTTCGAATGTTTTCCATCATACAGAAAAATGTAATTAGAAGTTTTGAAAGAGAATTTCATCAGCTTTCTAATGAGCTTTGTCCAGTTGTGATATGATTCGTAGGTTTTCGAGAAAATATCAAAAAGCTAAAAGCCATTAAAAAAAAAAACTGATTTTTGTTCAGGGAGCCCTACCGCAAAAGTTTTCTCATAGACGTTATGTTTTTATTTCATAATCTTGTGTAGAATTTCATGAGCTTTCTCATGGTACCAGCACATTTTTGATACACCTCATAGTTTCCGAGTAAATCGCAAAAAACTACTGGGTAGTCACAGCCATGCTGCACTGTCGTCATGCGTGCACAATAACCGTTATATTCCCGCCTACGGAACAACGACTTTTCATCAGAGATATTACATTGTTATGTCCTGCACATACGTAGAATTCACTGATCTTTATCATGGTTCGTACAGGAAATCGATACGTCAAATGGTTTTTGAGTAAATGGAGGACAAAGGTAGAATACTCCTCCGAGCGCTGCATAGTTTTACCAAAAGCGAGAAAAAACACTCTCTTCCCCCGCCTTTACCTAAAAAATATGCTCCCAAAGGCTTATATTTTGGTGATGAACATAAGTAGAATTCACTGATCTTTATCATGGTTCTTACAGGAAATCAATATGTCCAATAGTTTTCAAGTAATTGGACGACAAATGTAGAATACTCCCCCGAGTGCTGCATAATTTTACTGCAAGAAAAATCACTCTCTTACCCCGCCTTTACATAAAAAATATGCTCCCAAATCCTGTTTTTACCTTTTTTTGTCATGTACAGATGTTTATTTTCATATGCTTCATCATGATGTTGTCAAAATATCAATACGACTATTACCTGGATGAAAGAACAACCTACCTTCCAGTGCACTGTCAATTTTTCTTGCCTCACCCACACCTACAGATTTTCGCTTGCTAGAGATTTTATTTAGTTTTATTCAAAGTCTACATGTAAAATCTCCAAGTTTTTTTTTTTTATAGTGCTATGAGAAACTCGACATGACCACTAATAATTTTCCTAGTTACTGATACTGATGCTGTACTTTCTGTCACATGTGTAATATGTAGAAAACAATGCTTATTTGTATGAAAAATAAAGAGGTATTGAAATAGGCCAATATACAAATCAACAAAATTCGGAAAACTCACTTCCTTCAGGGGTGTTGAGCTGCTGACAGGACCTTGTGGGGTTTGAAGATGAGGAGTTATGTGTGTGTGTGTGTGTGTGTGTGTGTGTGTGTGTGTGTGTGTGTGTGTGTGTGTGTGTGTGTGTGTGTGTGTGCGCATGCTACATTAGGGAATACTTTGCTCAGCATGGTACCGTTCGAAGCAATCACCCATGCAAAGCGCCACATCACAAACAGGACACATGTGACTTGTGTCCCTCCTTATCTTCTCCAGGACACAGGAGCCTCCTCCGGTTGGGGATCCTCTCCCGTTGATGGCCCAGTGTGCAATCCAACCGCACTCTGTTGTCGATGATTCGTCGACACTTGGTTGGATGTCCTCCTGGTCTTCCCTCTTCCTGTCTTCCTGGAGGTCCAGCTGCAGGGCCTGGCATGGCAGCTGCAGCAGGTTCTCCTGATGGACTAGGAACTGCTGGAGATGGTGGTTTGAGCACCTGTAGCTGGTCCTGCAGGTGATGGTGGCATTGGCTACTGTGCTGTGCTGCTCCTGGAGACGGTGGTGTTGGCACCTGTGCTGGTGCTGGTCCAGGAGATGGTGCTGGCCCAGGGGACAGTGGTGCTGGCACCTGTGCTGGTGCTGCCGCAGGTGACTCAAGTGCCGGGGGTCTTGCTGGCCATCGGGTTGGAAGGTCAGGGGCATGGTGGATGATGTACCCTGATGTGGGCCACTCTGCTTCATTGAACTGAAGGAGCTTGAGGACTATCTCCTCCCGAAAGTCCAACAGACTGACTGACCCATGCGAGCACTTCTTATGTAGGGCAAACGCATTGAAGATGGCCATCTGAATGAAGTAGAAGGTTATCTTCTTGGTCCACTTCACGGTCCGCCGCTGGATGGGGTAATACTGGACCATCTGGTCAAAGTTGTCCACCCCACCCATGTGTTGATTGTAGTCCTCCATCATGACAGGCTTGTCCATGGTATTCTAGACATAGGTTGTCCTCCCGTCAGTACCCCTGGCCTTCCATCAAACTTGCTTTGAGACAGTGCTAGCGCTGTGGAAGGTGGAGACCATGTTGACGATGTGCTTGTCCCTGCACAACAACACCATCACATTGTCCTTGTGCCTTGCTTCCATGCCCCCCTCTGGCAGGCTCTTGGCCCTGACAATGGCCTGCAGCTGCTTTGGTGCTCCTCTTCCCAGGCTTAGGGTCCCACACACATAGGTTCCTGCACTGAAGACTCATTCACACAGGGACACAGAGTTATAAAAGTTGTCCATGTAAACTTTGTATTCCTGGTCCTTCAGCGGTTTTACAAGGCCACAAACAGTGTTCTTCGGAGTCGTCTTCCCCATATACATCTCGAAGTTCCAGATGTACCCCGAGGAAGACTCAGCCAGGATGTAAAGCTTCATGGAATACTTCGAGGGCTTCATGGGTTGTAAACATGGAAGCTGAGCCACCCCTTCCACCCCAATGAGCCCTCATTGAGGCTGAGGTGCTCCTCGAGTATTTAGGTGTTTTGGAACCACTGAAGGAGGTACTCCATCACCATGCGAACCCTGATGAGCCGATCGTGATTGTCCTGGGGTATGGCGAGTGAGTTAAAGACACGGAAATGTTTCAGAATGGCCTTGAAACGGCATCTACTCATCACTTGCCTGAACCATGAATAATCATGGAGAGGTGAACTTCTCCAGCAGTGCCCGATCGTTGGCATATTCACGATCCCCATGAAGAATTACAACCCCAGGAACTTGGCCATTTCCTCTTCATTGCAGATGAACCAGGCTTCCAATGCAGTCCCCAGGAATGATGCTTAGTTGCTGGTTTCGTGGATGAAATATGTCAACAACTCTCACGTGAAGAAAAGCTGGAAGAACTGCAGGGACATTGTTGACGGATCCATCTTCATTCCTGGGGATCCTGTGAAGGGCCCATTACATGGTGTGAATGGGCCACTGCTTCACCCTGGATCCTCTGCGGCAACACCTCCCACATTAGTGGCAGTGGGTCAGCCTACCGACACCCTTCGGCATCCTCGGCCACCTCTTGGCCGCCCCCCCATAGCTGAGCTGTGGACCAAAGTGGCCTCAACGAGGTGGTGATGGCTCCGATGAAGAAGACCACAAGGCTGGCTCCTGCTGCTGCAACACGTCTGGGGGGATGAATGCTGTCGGAGGCAGCGCCCTTGTCGACCGGGCAGGGGACGATGACACAGTTGCATCCTGCACTTGTTGCACTGCAGACACTGTGCTGCATGCACGTGCCAATGTCACATAACTAAGCCCTGCAACCATTGACATGGGCTTAGCTATGGGGGTACTGGAAGCTAGAGGTGGAGAAATCGTGACAGCCACTAGAGCGAGAGGTCCAAGCAAAGGCAATGGCTGAGGTCCAAGTGAAGACGATAGCTGCGCTGAGGGTTCTGCTGTTGCTGGTGGTGTCTGCTCCCGTGGTGGTAAGGATCAGGGCAAAGCCTCCCAAAGGGAATGGCGCGGGACGTCATCCCAGTCCTCCTCCCCCACTCTAAGTGTCGCTCGGCACCTCCTCCTCCTTGCTCTCGGTATCCTCCTCGAACAGAACCTACTGCCACTCCCCAGAAGATAAACCTATCCTCTCCATCGTGCCAAGCACTGAGACACTAAAGTTCAGGCTGAGCTATGGATTCTTAGCTGAAATATAAGAGATATTATTCATTATCACATAACAACTTCCATTGAGAGTAGCACTACACAAGTGATGTGATATCTTTCCGTATGACCAATCGCTGCACCATTTACGAACACTTCACATAAACGATAACTTTTCAATGTTTTCGGACGGTGTCATACCTGTCCACTGGCGTCCGTGTGTGTGTGTGTATGTGTGTATATATATATATATATATATATATATATATATATATATATATATATATATATACATATATATATATATATATATATATATATATATATATATATATATATACAGTATATATATATATATATATATATATATATATATATATATATATATATATATGCAGTATATATATATATATATATATATATATATATATATATATATATATATACATATATATATATATATATATATATATATATATATATATATATATATATATATACAGTATATATATATATATATATATATATATATATATATATATATATATATATACAGTATATATATATATATATATATATATATATATATATATATATATATATATATATATATATATATATATATATATATATATATATATATATATATTTTCTGCCCTCCTTCCCCTAATGTTCTCTCAACACATGATGTACACCCTAACAATATCTCCACAAACACTCATGGCACATAGCACTAACATTTCATTTAAATCATAAGTTATCATCAAATGTCTTGGCAAAGTACAGTATATACCTGTCCATTGATGTCTGTGGGTGTGTGCTATCTATCTATATATATATATATATATATACACACAGTTCATTGACTGTTTTCACGATATACTCTCTCGCGAAATTTAGTTTTGCGATGGCAAGGGAATGTTTTTTTCCTAGGAGTCTCGCAATTTTCCTACGATTTTCACAAGCCCCCACATCTCCGCAGTCACTTGTTTTGAACTGACCATTGAGGAGATGCTGGAAACAGACAAACAAGTCAATGACAACGAAGTTCAGGAAGAATCCCTACATGTTCCAACAGGTGAGCCAACATCTCGCCAAATCACAGACTTGTTGGCAACCACTGCTGGTTTGAAAGATCAGATTGAGGAATGTGATGGGAGCCCAGAGATCAGGGACACCTTCCTCCCGATGGTGGATAGACTTCTGGCTAATTTCAAGGACGCCTTTCAACGCCAGAGTTCATGCACGTCATCAGACTCTGACAACATCATTGCTGTCTTCTCGTATTCAACAAGCCCAGGCTTTGGAGAACATACAGGCTGAAGAGGACGATGGTGATGTGGACAAGGACATTGACAACACTGGGGAGCTTCATGAGCTCCCACTGGATTTTGAGGGCTTTGACGCTGAAGCATCAGGAAGTGGTGGTGTGGAGGACTGAACAGTGGTGGTGGGGAGCAGTGAGGGGGCAGATGGTAACTAACCACTGCTCCCAGCCTCGGAACTCATCTTCAAGCCCCATCAAGCAGTTCAGCCTAAGTGTCAGTGTTAGTAAAATCTTTGTTCAGTAATATATTATATTATTATATGTCTGATTATGTAATATACAGTAAGAATATTGTGTCATTAACCCTTTAACCGAGGGCATTGTTTTGACCCGACTTTCCCCCCCCCCCACAGGGGTTCCAGCCAAAATGTAAACAAGCATTTAAACCTTTATAACTGCATAGAATAAAGCTAGAGCAAAAAATAAGGTACCAGTAGAAAGTATTAACCTTCAGCTTTGCAATGATGTAGGTTTTATGACTTCGTGGACTTTCAGTGGACGGGCAGTGCCGTTAGTGAGCGATCTAAAATCACTATTTTTCGCCCCACACACCAGTACCAAATGCCAACCACACTCTGATAATATTACTATAAACATATATGAACACTGCACATACGATAAACACCCACTCTGTGTTCACTGAGGTAGGCAAAAGGCACTGTAATTGCCCTCACTGCACTGCCGCATCAGCGCCATTGTCACGCACAAAGCTGGACAGAGACTGATGCGTGTTTGGGCAGGGGCGGGAGGGCCCCCGGGGGGTGGGAGGAGGGAGGTGGGGGTCAGCTGGAGTGAAAGAACTTAATAGCTACTCTCCCTTGAAACAACTGGCACGTGGAAAAAATGTGTGGTATTCAAAATATTCAAGAAAGATTCCAGAATGACACCTGCAGTTTGGTCCAGTTTTTTCAGTGTCATTCTGGAAAGACACCCGCAGTTAAGGGGTTTATGGGTAACTAAAGGGGAATGAGGTGGCTGACCCCGGAACCAATTACCACTTATTACATGTAAAGTATACACACGGACTTGGCAAGTTTGACTTTCGCGCCGCAATTGCGGTACCAATTAGGCACGAAAATAATGAGTGTACTGTATATATATATATATATATATATATATATATATATATATATATTTCCTCCTTCTAAGGATCCCCCAACACGTGATATACACCCTTAACTATATCTCCACAAACACTCCTGGCACATATCACTAACATTTCATGTAAATAATAAGTTATCAACACGTCTTAGCTAGGTACAGTACCTGTCCGCTGATGTCCATGGTTGCCCGGCATCCTTACGTCCCCTGCACACCTGCCGCTAAGGTACCGCTAACATACTCTACACACCCACAATATCCCTCCATGAACAGTCATCTATCACTAACATTCCATATAACTCATAAGTTATCAACAAATCTCATAGCAAGGTACAGTACCTGTCCACTGACGTCTGTGATTGCTAGGTGTACTTGCACCCCCTGCACACCTGCTGCTAAGGTACTGCTAACATGCTGCACACCCTAAAATATCCCTTCACGAACACTCACGGCACATTTCACACTAAATCATACACACATACATGACTACTACAATGATTCCACTCCTATCTCCGCAGTTATTCCGTTCCTTACTACAATACAACATAATGCAGCACCTTCGCCTCGAGGGTATGATACACCACTAGATGGCACACATCACACTCCTTCACAAACACTCGCAGCATGTTTGATGTATATTTCACACAAATTCATGCGCTAATATAATATCACAATCAAAATTTTTCTATCCCTAAATACCTCTAATAATCCCTTCCCTACTACGGCGTACAGGCGACACCAGCCCCATTCCAGGCTACGGCTATAGCATAAGTAACTCCTGCTAGTTTGATTATTTCATAAAGCCAGCCACTATATCTTTCACACAATATACAGTTTAGGCATTGGCTTCACTCTATAGTAAATATACTCACAGCATAGGACCTAGAGGAGACAGAGTGGCAAAACCCCACAACAGTGAACATGAGTCTTGCCCCCAACCTAACGACTGATAATGGGCATCATTGCTTTTCGAGATATATATCTATGTTCCATCAACAATATCATGTCAAAATATGCTCAGAAATAATATATTATTACACTCAGTCCATAGGGGCTTCGGCTCGGGCAGGAAGGCGAGAATTAGTGGTGTTTAAAGGGACAACACACATGGCGCAACCCTACAGCCTGGCTACTTGTAAGGTACTGAGGTTTATCGCTATGGACAGGCTCTGAGGAGGCGCTACAGTGTTGCCAAGTGTTTACCTCAAAAAAGAGATGCATCAGATAGAACGCACCAAAATTTGATGCAAATCGCCCCCAAACTTAATTTTTGGCGATTTTTTTTTTCCTGCTTTTTCAGTGATCCACGTCAATGTGCGTCCGTGTGCAAAACCACATGGAATGCGATTCATGTCAACGTGCCTGGGACGGTTAACAACTTACATAAGAATTTCTATCAAGCAAAAACAAAAACACATAATAGTGCTTAGAATTACATACTATCACCCAGGATCATCTTTCAGGCTACTATGGCTAAATACTATGAGTAATGAAGAGTGGATGTGCAATAAAGTATTTTGCATTATAGTCAGACAGCTTTTCGGTGGTTTATGACAAAAGTCAAAAGCTCTGAAACAAGTGGAAATTGTTCTAAATATATGCATCAAATAGTATATCAGTATAGCATTGTGTTGGACAAAGTGCAAAATAGTCGGACAAATGACAATCCTAAAGACAGTGCTACAGAAAACATGCTTCAATACTACATATGTAACAGTAACAAATACCATTACTTCGACACTTATAGAAAATGAAATTTCATAATAAAATATGAATCTAAAGCTTCGCACTTATGCCCCCCCCCCTCCCTCACCCTCTACATCCCCTTCCCCCAAGGCAAGTCTGTGTTCTAAGGCCCGTATCCATCTTCAGAACAGTATATGTATAGCTTCCCACCCTGAACAATACCTTGTCATCGTTGCAACGTCTGCATATCGGTGAAGGATAAGTGGAGGATAAAAGAAAAATACTAGGCGAACGAAGATCTCCTTATCACCTCAGCTGACCTAGGCATTCAGAGGACAACAGCTTATGGCATCATATGGCATTAGCAGAAAACGGGACACGTACACAACAGCCGTCACTGTGCAGGTATGTATACTGTACTGTGCATGATATAGAATCAAGTTGTAGGCTATATAACCTACTATCAGAATACACAGGCTGAAAAGTGGCAACAAACGGGTGGTGTGGTGTGGTGTTACGTAGCCTGGAGTAATGTGGCGTGGTGTGGTGTGATGTGATGTACCGTGGTGTGGTATTGTGATGAGGCATTGTGATGTGGTGTGTTGTGATGTGGCATGTTGTGATGCAGCGTGATGTGATGTGGCGTGGTGTGATATGGTGTGGTGTGGGGTGACATGGCTTGGTGTGTGTGTGTGTGTGTGTGTGTGTGTGTGTGTGTGTGTGTGTGTGTGTGTGTGTGTGACATGGGTGGCGTGGCATGGTGTGACGTGGTGTGGTGTAGTGTGGCCTGCAATGTGACTTATGTATTATTTGTACCAACCTGACTTGCGTGGAATGGTGTGACATTGAAACGTTGTGCAAGGCTGTGTCTTGGTGATTTACACATGTACCAATCTGCATCTGGATAGGTGCAATGTTCTGGAAAGAGAATGACTAAAGCACACACACACACACACACACACACACACACACACACACACACACACACACACACACGCACACACACACACACACACACACACACACACACACACACACACACACACACACACACACACACACACACACACACTTTCTCAAAATCATTTAAATGCAATTTAGATATAGTTAAAATCTAAAGTAAATTTACCTACACTGTGTATCTCAATGCAGGCAGATACTATTAACTTGAAGGCAAATCCCTGGACTTACTGGTCAGGCTGTCCTGACAGTCACCATAGAGGAACTAAATCACACATTGCTGGACACTTGGCCAAGAAAGCAGCCAGTACTGTATGTGACAGAGCAGGTGCAAGAGCATTGGATGGTGCTTTAATAACTCTCAAGAAATGTGAAAACATTCTTCAAAACAGAAATTCACTTGCAGTTAAAGATGCTCGAGTGGAGTATGCACATTATATGTACAAGAGAGGGCTTCAAAAACACCGTGTCTATGTGGATGGGACTGTTTGCAATTTGTATACGAAGCGTACGTAGGTCGTGCAGCACGAGGTGAGCATGTCATACGAACCGTAGGGGTACAGTGAGGTGGAAACATAACATTGATAGCCGCCATCGCTGATGCTGGGGGATTAGTCTGCCATGAAATATATGTCCAGAGTGTTACAAAGAAGATGTTTCAAGATTTGCAAACATCCCTCGAAGTTATTTTCGACGAGGAAGACGCTGTTGTCATCATGGATGACGCTCCGTGCCATCGTGATGCTGCACAGTCCATGACCAGCCATGAAGTGAGGTACCTCCCACGACATTCACCATTTCTTAACCCCATACAGCACTACTTCGTCGTCCTCAAAGCTTCCCTGAAGCATCACCTCAACAACATTGCGGGAGGATGTGATACTGCTGCAGCCGGGAGAGCGGGTCAGACTCTCAGGGCTTACCATGAGGACAAACTACGAGGGGCGATGGAGGAGGCTCTGTGTATAACAACACCACAACTAACACAGGCAAATTATGTACATAGTAACAGCTACCTGATGAAATGCCTCTATAGGAAGGATATATGGGACTAACAGTAATGACTTACGGGATGTGCATGTGATCTCATGCTATAAAGCTTATCTTTTTGTTATTTACTTTGTATTTAACACTGCATACAAGTGTTTAGTAATTCTGAAGTGATTTGTATTATACTTTGTACAGTTTGGATGGTTTAAATATGTCCATACATTTATATTCAATTAACTGAATATAATTAACAATTGTGGATATAATGTAATTTATTGTCCTTGATAATGGTCTATGTCAATGTACTCTGTAGATTTGTTGTAATCTAATCTGCACTTATGTCAAACAATTTTGCATGATCTAATCTGCACCTACAGTATGTCAAACTATTATGCGTGAATGACAAATTATATTGCTACGGTGGTATAGTTCATGACTCTATGATATTAATGGTGACCACTGTTTTTCTCTTCCTCATCTTTGTCTATAAGACAAAATACTGTAGTTTTGACAGGTCTAAATCTCTTAAGGACAAGTACATCTGTGTTTCAGTGCTTAGAATTATATACCATCACCCAAGAACATCTTACAAATTACTATTAGTAAACAAATTTGGGTATTCTTAGTTTTGATAAGTCTTAATTTCTTAAGTATTATTGAGGTTATCAATTTACCAACTGTTTATTTTCCTTTTAAATCTGGATCGATCAATGGCCTCTTTTACATTACAGCTACCATTTCTGGCTTCTTGCCAGGCAGGGGAATCTTCACATATATTTAACATGTTAACATTTTTATTTATATTCATTTTTTTTTTTTTACAATATCAAGTGGTTCCACTTCCTCTGAGGCTGCTTCAGGTCTCTTTTGTGGGCCTTTGCGTGGTCCATGGTGCCCCTGCAGCAGCAGTGGTTCATGCTGGAGGAGGGGCAACTGCTGCTGCTGCTACTGCTGCTGCTGCTGCAGTGGTTCGTGCTGGAGGAAGGGCAACTGCTGCTGTTGCTACTGCTGCTGCTGCAGCAGTGGGTCGTGCTGGAGGAGGGACAGTAACACTGGATCCTCCAGCTACGTTTCATCGTAGGGAGGAGACTGTGGTAGAGGTTGTGGTTGTTATGGTGGATGCTGTGGTAGTGGTTGTTGCGGTGGATGGTGTTGTAGTGGTTGTCATGAAGGATGCCACTCACAAACTCCGACTGCAGGTTTATGATCAGAGACATTTCTCCTATCAGTGACTGTGCAATTTATGCTGATACGTTTACAGTACTTTACCAGCTTCTCAAAGCAAGGCAAATATTCTAAAGCCCACGTATCCCCACCCAGACCACTTCCAGTTCCCGCACGTATATATATATATATATATATATATATATATATATATATATATATATATATATATATATATATACTTAAATGGGATAGGATACTTGTTAACTCTTCAATGCACAGAGCTAAGTTGCCCACACATCCACTCAGAGTGTCCAGTTGGCGACCTTGAATGTAATAATATTCTTTTTTTAACTCTTGGGCAACTGATTGGTCTCTAGTTCAGAACCAGGTCCCCAAAGAGCTACTAAAGTAATTATAAAGGATCTGTTAGTTTCTTTGAAAATTCTGACAGACCTAACTTTATCCCATTATATGACCCGGTCTCAGTTTAGATTATAAAAGGATTTTCGAGTGAAGTATAGATTAGTGTAAGGGTACTTTTCAGAAATTATGGCACAAATGCCATAATTTGAGAGAATTTCCAGGTTGAATGTGTACCTTAGCCAAATCAGCAAAACTCCAACTCTTAAACCCATAACTACCGATGAATCTCAGCTTACCTAAAACTACAGTATATATCGAACATTTCATGAGGCAAGAATTAACTCAGCTTTGTAGCAGCTCTGTTAAAAATGACGAAAAGAAATATATAAATGCCAGGTTTTCAAAATCGTGCTTCGTTTTCAAGGAAATAAAACAACGAGAGCAATGTATTCTCCCCTGTTATATTTTTGTTACGAAGTTTTTTCAGTTCTTCAATAATGTATGATGGTATTTTGCCACACAGGTTCTCGCATCAACAGAGAAAAGTCATGGTAATTTAACACGTATTCGGAGCGGACAAGCTGACAATGGTGGTAGCCCGTAGCGGACCTAGCGGTAGGCAGCTTCACAAGTCCCCCATTGAGTTTGAGATTCTAATTGATGAAGGGAGTACCAAGAAATTTCTTTCCCTCGAGGAAACTTCATCAAAGTGCTACTTTTTTCCCATGAATCCACTTAGCGCAGCATATCCGTCCATTGATTATGGACAGAAACTATCTTGTCAGCAGCCATCATCTCTTCTAGTAGATGTAGCCCGATCGTCTCTGCTGGTAGAAGGTGTAGCCCCATCACCTCTGCTAGTAGAAGGTGTAGCCCCATTGTGTCTGCTAGTAGAAGGTGTAGCCCCATTGTCTCTGCTAGTAGAAGGTGTAGCACCATCGTCCCTGCTAGTAGATGGTGTACCCACATCGTCTCTGCTAGCTGGTGTGTTTCCAGGGAGACGGGGTCATTGTAACTTTTTTTTTTTTTTATGTGTCCGACTCTGGGCATAGGCTTCACAGCCTGCTCTCAAGGCCCAGTAGTCCTCCTACATACCATACACCTCTACATGTCACCACTTCGGCGCTAACACCCACCGTCCATATTGAATACATGCTAGGGCTGTCTCATACAGGACTGGTGTATTGGTATTAGCGGGAGTATTTTTATGACATGTCGGCGGTCATCTGGTAGATCAGGAAAGTCTGCTTTTTTTTTTTTTTTTAAATGAAATTCAAATCCTTAAACTGTTCCCTGCCCCAGCCGGGATTCGAACCTGGGTCCATCAGGACTGCAGGCCGCCTCTCTACCGATTCAGCCACCGCCTCCCCCTACTGCTTTCAAGCTCCCCCTACTCCACCTGTGAACAGCAGTTTTTCCTTAAGGTTTCTTCCTGACAACGTTGAACCATTAACAATAAGGGTTATATAGGGTATTCAGTCATCAGTGGTTATGATAACCCACCTTGTAAACAGGACTGTCTGTGATGGCATTGGAAGAAAATATTCATAAATTGCCTGCAACCTGGGCATTTCACACAGGTGTGGGCGGTTTTGATGTTAATCTTGCTCCCACACTTGTCACAGCAGGTCTCTTGCTGCACCATGATGAAAGGGAACCCAAAGTTTCTTGCTGGCTTTATAAATCCTGAGTAGCTCAGTTGTCAGCTGTATGCTCCATAGGTCCTATTGAGATGTGGTCAATTTTTTGTACAGATGCAAACACTTACACAAAAGGAACATCCCTGTTCTTGTTCTTAGCCATAAATTTTGCTTAATTCTTTTTCCATTCCTGGTAATAATAGTGGTGTTAATTCTAGCTGTATAGCGATTTTGACTGTAGGAGCACACACACACACACACACACACACACACACACACACACACACACACACACAAGTAACAATTTACAAACCTTATATGTAAAGCGTTGTTCTGAAGAAGCCTGGGCATGACCTATATTTAACGTTATTCCATCAAGTAAAGGATTGTTTCACTGTTTATGCTGAGCATCAACTAAGTTGACAAATGTTGTTCATCCCATGTCTCAGAGTTACTGTCCTTCCATTGCCCCCATCTACTACCGTCTTCCTTAATATATGCAGCAAATAACATCTTCATTTAGACTCTAGTGGGAAGAGTGACTCTTACGACTAAATAGATAATACAGTAACAAAATAGATGTGGGAATTTCGCGCTCATTTCGACAGCGAGTGTACACTATTTACGTACATAAAGCCAAACGGCCATCACACTTACACACTACCAGTACAAGTACACAGTATACCTCACTCTCAATTCGCTGCTTTCGGCCTTCAGTTCTTTTTTTCCTCTCCTTTCCCACTCGCCCACTTATTATGAACCTTTAAAATTCTGAGTAAGACTATTAAGCTGCAAACCAGTGTCAAGTTACCAACATTCTTTCACACAGAATCAGGCAAAATAATCCTCAATAAAAGTCATGTTAATATTTCTTCCGTCCATATCCGATACCCTGATATCGACAGTAAATGTCGGTATTGGTTCTGTATCGGAAAAATGCAAATATCGACGATATATCAGTTTGGCAAATTGTATCGGTTGCTGCACTACCGGAGGTAACAAACATTAGAGAGAGAGAGAGAGAGAGAGAGAGAGAGAGAGAGAGAGCATTTCACTATGTGAAAGCTACCCGGGTATGAAAATTGGTCAAGGCCACTTACTTTGGTCTCCCCTTCTCTTCGTCACTTAACATGCAGCTCCAGTATGAGGTGGACGTGTGTGCTCTCACGAGTAAACAGCAGCCTGCGTAGATTTGGACAGGGTGTGTGTGGCCTAATAAACAAAAAGGGGGGGGGGGATTGCTTGCAGGCATGCCCAATACTATGCACACGTAGTATTGTGCAGGGGGGGAGGGGGATATTTCTTGAGGACATTCATTATTACACACGCGTACTAATGGGCAGGGGGGAGGAAGGGGAGGGGGGGGTTGGGGGAGATTGCTTGAAGGCGTGCCGATTATTTCACATGCGTAGTAATTGGCACTTTTTTTTTTTTATGTTACTTGCGTACTGCTATAGATAGATGGATAGATAGATAGATGGACACACAGAGAGGTAAATGGATAGATCAATCGATATGTGGATAGTGTACTCATAACTTCACTATACTTATATGATGGTATTTTGGAACATACAGTGTATGATTGATTATGCCAGCCACCACCAGAGGATCTAGTGTTTATATTGTTTCTGAATGGCCGCTTCAAATTGCTTTCTCTTTCATTAGACACCCACTTCCGTGCACACACACACACACACATACACACACACACACACACACACACACACACACACACACACACACACACACACACACACACACACACACACACACTCTCTCTCTCTCTCTCTCTCTCTCTCTCTCTCACACACACACACACACACACACACACACACAGTGGGAATCAGAGATAGCAGACGTGCGACGTCGGCGCTCCGTACCGAGCCAGCACGGCCAATGGCATTACCTAAATTAGTATCTTTATATGAGTCAAGCTCTGTACCAGGTTAGACTAAATGATTTTTCATTATTAAAAGAAAAAAATAAGAAATTTAAACAAGACTTATTCAAACAGAAAAGAGAACTGAGAGGCAAAAGAATGCGCTCAGGCGGCTGAGGTTTGTTTAGACTACAGCTGCACGAGGAATGTAAGTACATGTACTCCGTGCTTTTAGTATTGCAAAATGGACACATACTTTAGTATAGCAAATTTGGAAAAGAAAAGGGATAAAGGTAGAAAGCAAGATGATGATTTCTACCAAGAACTCGTTGAAGTGGAAACTCAAAATAGACTGGTTGAATGTGTACACAAACTGGAGATGGCTTTCAAAAATGAAATTGATGAAATAAAGAAGCAGATGCATTTGCAAAAGGAAGAAATAGAAAAACTAGGAAGGGAGGCCAACAAGAAAGACACAACCATCAGTGAACTAACGGTGGAATTGAGTACACTTAGGAAGAAAATGAGTGAAATGGCAAGTACAGTAGTCAATTACGAGAGTGTTATGGAAGAGTTCAAAAATGATACAGAGACAATTAGGCAAGTAAGCAGTCTGATAGACCAGAGCAGTGATACTGAGGAGCAGATAACACAGGTGAATGAAACTGAGCAAAGCTACAAAAATCATGTGGAAACCACGTATGCTGAAATGGTGAAAGTAAAGAAAGACTTCGAAACAAGGGTGGAGGAAAAAAAGCATTAAACAGGAAGTGAAAAGAATAATCCAAAACAATCCAAAGTTAGTCAGAGATTCAGTAGATATAAACAAATCTATAGTAATCGATGGTGTAGAAGAGGAAGAAGTAAAAAACAAGATCACAAGAGACAAAAAGGAGATGGCAAATGTAATGAGCTTACTGAAAGAAGTATCAGAGGAAATCGGTAGTAAAGACATAGAGGAACACAAAAGGTTAGGGAAATACGAGAAAAGCAAGACAAGACCTCTAAAGGTGACTTTCCAGAGTGTAAACACTGTGGAGGAGATACTAAAAAATGCAAAGAATCTTATGGAAAAAGAGGAGTTCAAAAATGTATGGATAAAAAGATGCCTAACACAAAAGGAAATGGAATTACTGAAAGAGAGGAGGGAGGAAGCAAAAACCGAAAATGAGGGAAGATCAGAAGAGGGGAACAAATTTTTTTTATAAAGTAATAGGATTGCAGGTACGAAAGTGGTACAAAAACAGGAGGGAATAAAAAGGAGGAAGGTAGTAGAACCATGTCATGACAAGTATATAAACAAGATGATAAAGTTGATGTACTCAAATGTGGATGGAATGGTATCTAAATTACTACAGATGAATGATTATGTCAGAGAAAATAAACCACAAATAATATGCCTAACTGAAACAAAATTAACACCAAGGATATCCAATGACATACTAAACTTAGAGGAATACAATATATGGAGAAAAGACAGAAATTAAAAAAAAAAAAAAAAAAGGAGGAGGAATTATAATATTAACTAAGAAAAATCTAAAAGTCAATGAAATAAAACTAGATATACCATCACAAGTAGAACTGATTGCAGTAGACATCAACACATCTGAAGGGAATGTAATTGTAGCCAATATGTATATGCCACCCAGATCAAACACATGGGAAAGAGACGAATATGAGGACCTGGCAGAGAGTACAATTCAGAGTTTAAGATCATTACTACATAAAATGGAAGAGAAATCGGAAAGAATTATACTAACTGGAGATTTTAATACAAATATAAATTGGAATACTCTAGATATAACTAGCCAAGAAAGATGTTGGTACCAAAAGCTCCTGGATCTCGTACAAGAGGTTTTCCTAACGCAACATGTGAGGGAAACCACCAGAAAAAGAGGACTCGATGTACCTTCCGTGCTAGATCTAATATTTACTAAGCAAGAAAATGATATTGACAGTTTAATATGTCACCCTCCACTCGGCAAAAGAGATCATGCAGTACTAAATTACAACTTCAGGATAGCATATGACATAGTTAACAGCAATGAAAGGTACAAAAAGAGTTTAAACTATAAAAAGGGAAATTATCAAGACCTAAAGAAGTATTTCTTAGAAGTTGATTGGGAAAATGAGCTTAGAGGACAAGATTTAAATGCTGTATATAAAAAATTCTGTGAATTTTATGAAATAGTAGTCCAGAAGTACATCCCACAGCACAAAGAAGCAGATAAGAAAATACAGAAATGGTTCAATACAGAATGTAAAAAATCAAAAGAAAGAAGAGATTTTTTGTGGAATAGATACAGAAGACACAATAGTGAAAGGGCGGATAATAATTACAAACAGCCAAGAAACGATTATACAAGAATAAGGAGGGAAGCCCAAAAACTGTTTGAGGAGGATGTAATAAATAAAAGTAGTGATCAACCAAAGCTGTTTTACAGCTACATCAGAAGCAAAACCAAAGTAAAAGATATAATACAATCCATTACGGACGAGGGAATCACTTGTACGCAAGAGAAATATATTTGTGAAGCACTAAATAAGAATTTCCAATTAGTTTTTACAGAATAAAAAATTTTTCAGAAGGACTATGTGGAACATGTATGTCCACACATACTACCAGATATACAAATAGCAGAGAAAGTAATATAGGAGGAGTTAAGTAAATTAGACAAAGGAAAAGCAAGTGGTCCTGATGAAATTTCATATTGGGTACTATGAGAATGTGCAAAGGAGTTAAGTAAACCATTATTTTTAATTTTCAAGAAATCCTTGAGTCAAGGTAAACTACCTGATATTTGGAAGAAAGCAAATATTCTCCCCTTATTCAAGAAAGGAAATAGACAAAATCCACTCAACTACCGACCAGTATCACTGACCAGTGTTGTAAGCAAGGTATTAGAAAAGCTTATAAGAAAAGCTTGGGTAAATCATCTAGAAGAACACAGTATGATAACAGAAAGACAGTTTGGTTTCAGAGAAGGAAAATCATGTGTTACTAATCTGTTTAGCTACTATGACAGAGTAACAAACACAATACAGGAAAGAGAAGGATGGGTGGACAGTATCTATTTAGATTTCAAGAAAGCTTTTCACACAGTACCACACCAAAGACTATTATGGAAATTGTACCATCAAGGAGGAATTTGAGGCAAACTGTTTTGTTGGATGCAAGATTTTCTCATAAGAAAAGAAATGAGAACAGTACTAAGAGGAAACTACTCATCATGGAAAGAAGTGACTAGCGGAGTACCACAGGGTTCAGTGCTGGCACCAATCATGTTTTTAATTTATATAAATGATATAAACAGTAACACTGGAAATGAGAGCTATCTGAATATGTATGCAAAATGATGCAAAAATACAAAGGAGAATTACTAACACAGACTCTTATAAAGAGCTACAAGAAGAATTAAATAAACTTCATGAATGGAGTAATACATGGCAAATGGAATTCAATGTGGACTAGTGTCATGTAATCAAGTTTGGTAAAAGTGGAAAAAGACCTGATTGGGATTATAAGTTAGGAAATAAAACGCCATACACATCAGAAAGAGAGAAGGACCTAGGTGTGATTATCAATAACAGACTATCTCCGGCTGACCACATCAGCGAGAAGGTATGGAACATGTATACACTGCTTGCAAATATGAGAATAGCATTCACCTACATAAATGAAGACATGCTAAGAAGGATAATAACATCATTCATTAGACCAACCCTGGAATATGCATCAGTAGTCTGGAGTTCTCATCTCAAAAACACATAGACAAGATTGAAAAAGTTCAAAGGGCTGCTACAAGATGGATACCAAGCTTAAGGGACCTAAGCTACGAAGAAAGACTAAATAAACTGAATCTACCAACACTACAGGAGAGAAGGAAAAGAGGTGACATGATAATGCTATATAAGTGCATATCAGGGAAGGAGAAAATAGACATAAATGATTACTTAACATATGGAGAAGAATCAGCAAGAGAACACTGCAAAAAACTGCTTAAGAAGAGAGGTGATAAAGACGTAAGGAAATTCAGTTTCCGAAACAGAGCAATTGATCAA
Source organism: Coenobita brevimanus (assembly GCF_032717465.1). NCBI lineage: Eukaryota > Metazoa > Arthropoda > Malacostraca > Decapoda > Coenobitidae > Coenobita > Coenobita brevimanus. The sequence goes on along the minus strand of NC_136975.1, from coordinate 14,892,128 downwards.
TCGAATGCACTACCGAATGAAATAGTGTGTGCCAAAACAATTCACAAATTTAAGGATATGTACGATAAATATGGTTTAAGACACGGGACAGTACAAGCTTGACTCATTCCTGTAAAAATAGAATTAGGTAAGAACACACACACACATGCTTGTCTCCAGAACACTACTTTTACTGGGTAGATATGTATTAATAAAACATAAACACTTCATCAAGACTTTCCTACAAGGTGAGGTAGGGAAGGGCGGTGACGGTTCACACATTTAAAAAAAAAATATATAAAAACTCGGGTTTAAGCAGGAGTGTAATCTGGTTTATGTTAAAATGTTGCCACATCATTTGGCTCTTTAGGCTGATAATATGAAACTCTTAGCTCTTTTCAGCTTTAAGCTATAGTTAACGAAACATAAGTGACTAAATTGGCTGAACCATCCCTACCAGTGGTGATGGTTCGGACAGTAGGGTGGGATGGTTCGGCCATATGTATTACTCAGCATATTCTTAAAATTATGTGAGTTATACTGGATAAAAACAAACATTTATTAATTCAAAGATTTTTCATTTTCTTAAAGTACAGTATTAAAGGTCAGAATCCAAATGAACTACATGATATTGGATATCTGTTTATATATATATATATATATATATATATATATATATATATATATATATATATATATATATATATATATAAAAGAATTAACCTTCACCAGATTAAATAATAAATGACTTAACCTCTTACTTTGTGCTACAGAATTATGCATAATTCCATTGCTTTACATAAAAAAATAAAAAAAAATCTGAGGCAAGCATGTGAAAGGGTGTTTTTGACTAATTTTGATATGCTTAATTCAAATTTCTGAACAGTTTTGCTCTATCACCTCTAGTTTTTTTGCTTTCACATATACCTTTTTTATGTTAATGCATATATTTATAATATAATGAGTTTATTTCATATATTAAAATGGCATATTACAGAACGAAACAAAACAGACTCAGAATACTCACAGAACTAAATATTACCATTACTTGGATATAAGCATATATACACACCATAGTACTACAGACAGTCAGAAGTGAGTTTTTTTTGGATGATCTGGTGTACTTTGCCTCTGGGATGTTATGCAGGAGCATCCAGCAGAAGTCCTTCATCATGCTGGGGTTCCACTTGCCTTGGTAGTTGCTCTCCATCTTAGTAATATCTTGGTGGAACCTTTCTCCATGTTCGTCACTTACTGCTCTGAGGTTCTGGGGGAAGTTGAGGTGGGAGTGGAGAAAGTGAATGCTGAGAGACATTCGGCACCCCATATCCTGATAAGCCTGCAACAACCTCTTGACATGCTCTTGGTAATCTAGTGCCCGTGTATTACCAAGGAAGCCACGGCAGACTACCTTAACCCACGCCGTCCCGGCGACGTGAATTAACGTCCGCACATGATGTGCACTCATGTCCTGGCGACGTGAATTAACGTGGCAACATTGCAAGGTCCCTAATTTGCACAATTTTCAATTTTCGCAAGTGATTTCGCGAGTGATTTTTGGCACGTATACACGGGACACCTTCCTATATTCCTCTACAAGATGCCAAGCAGGGACAATGCCTTACACCATATAACCTCTCCCCCCCCCCTGGACGCCATTGTCTTGGCAATTCACCTGTTACCAGTGACCTGGCCAATAAAGACATTCAGGGCCAGAGTGATTCCCCAATCGATGACAATGTGGAGGACAAAGTTTACATAGCATTAGAGGAAGAAACAGTCAGAAATGATGATCATGTAATGTGGGAAAAAAAAGGTCATGAATGGTGATAAGTTAGTGAGTGAAACAATGCTTATAATGCCTATATTACTGTTTGAAAACCAATATACTCTTGTACTACATATAAATTCGTACCAAGTAAATAAATAAATACTGTTTATGAGTGGATAAAATAGTTACCCTCCCATAGAACTCGTTTTCTTTGGTGCCAGCCTGTTAGAAAACCCAGTCAGGTAAGGAAGTACTCGTACCTAAATCGAGTATTTTAAACCTCAGGTGAGCGATTTCTCTATGAATTTTCGATGTTTCTCATCAAAAGCGGATGTTTGAGCCAAAAAAAAAAGGTCCAAAAATGCCGGGACTGGGGCGTACCACTGCCCAGAAAACGTCGGGATGGGGCGGGTTAAATGCTTCCCATGCTCTCAATTCCTTCAAGGTAAGCTTCCCGTCGAATACCTCATCCTTCAGCACCTCCCAGATCTGAGGTCCAATGAAGATGCCCTCCTTGAGCCTAGCAGAACTGAGAGCTGGGAACAGAGTGCACAGGTGTTGGAATGCAACGTCATCCTTGTCCATGGCCTTCTTGAAATTCTTCATAAGGCCAAGTTTGATATGAAGAGGGGGAAAAAAAATGGGAGAAATGGAGTTCCCCCGAGCTAAGCCCTGTATTGGACTATATAGCCCCGCTAGGGTTACAGGAGCGAGCTACCACTCCCGGCACGGCAGCCTGGGCGAGGATCGAACTCGCAATCCCCCGATTACGAGTCCGGCGCGCTACCACTGTGCTACCGTGCCCCCCTGAAGAGGGGGAAGAAGCATCTTGGTCATGTCCACCAAAGGATTTTCTTGGGCACTGTGTTTCCCAGGCACGAAAAGCTCCTAGACCCTCAGTCGTTCTGTGTGTAGTGCTTTACATGTTTGAGCTTGCTGTGGCACGCATTTTAAACCAAGTTCCAAGAAAATAGGACGGTAAATGGATTTTTGACGAATATTTTGGGTCTAGGCCTATATGTATACAAGTACATACATGTATACATGTATATCTCAAAAACTGGAGATGATGAGTGAAAACGGATTTCGAATCTGAAATCAGCACCACAAAATTAGGTTAGAACACCTAATTTCATGCTTGCCTCAAATTTGTTGTAAACCATTGTAATTAGCCTTCTCTCTCTCTCTCTCTCTCTCTGGAATATTGACTTCACTTTTCACACTCTAGTCCTTATTTCAGACGGACTAACTTAAGACTTCTAATGCATATTGCAGCCTACAAAACTGAAATAGAAGTTGTAATACCCCTTCCTTCTTTTAACACTTTGAGGAATAGGTTAAACAAACAAAACTATTAATATATATTCCCCGATAACTATTAAGAACGGTGTTTCACTATGTGTTCAAATATAAGTGATCAAAAGTAGCGTTATCATTTGATCAGGTCATGACTTGGTAGTAGTGGAGGGATAGTTAGGACTGTCCGAACCATCCCCCTCCTCAACTGTCTGAACCATCCCGAACCTATGTAATTATTTGACAGGTATTCTCAAGTTTCACCCGAGAGAGTTTAACATTCGTTTTTCAAAGCCATATGCAAAGAGTAGACTGTAGCACCAGTCGAGCATGGCAGTACTCCCAAGGTGGTTGGAAAGCTGATGACAGGGAGAGCTGGAGCTCCTGTTTCATCAGCCCTCGGGACTTGTTCCTGACCATCCCCCTTTGCTGAACTTTTTCAGTGTCTCAGTAACACAGAGAGTAGGCCAGCATGCTCTCCAATACAAGTCTCTCTAACTATCAACACCAACCTACATGCACAGTACACACCACACTTCCTTTTCAAAATTTTAGAAAAAATGGCATCAAAAAAAGTAGCCTTGGAGTCCCCAGGGGAGGGGGACCATAAATGCCCCCACCTTCTGTCCATCTCCCAGTGACGACTCAAGATGCCTGGAACCACTGTCTGACTCTTCTTCATTTCTGCAACATTCGTGGCCTTTCCACTAACTTTCGCTCTGTTGAGCACCATCTCTCCTCCTCTAAACCTCACCTTTTTCTAACTGAGACTCAGCTGTCTGAAGCAACTGACAGCAGACCCTTTTCTGTATCCTCCTACTTTGTCTATACTCATTTCAAAGCCAAAGGTGGCTGTTGTGTATATAGATGCAACAATTTATCTTGCCCTTGTGTTCCTGAAATCGATTCTTCTGAATTCTCTACACTCTGGCTTCGGCTTTCCTGTCATTCTCTGACTAAATATATCTGTGCTGTTTACTTATCTCCTAATTCTACTGACTATCAAAAATTCTTTGACTATGTTACTTCTATGATGGACCACATTCTATCTATTTCTCCTTTCTCTGAAATCTCCATTCTAGGAGATTTCAATGTTCACCACCACCTTTGGCTCTCCTCTCCTTTCACTGATCCACCTGGTGAACAAGCCTACACCTTTTTTATCCTTAATGACCTAGAGCAGCTTGTACAGCACCCTACCCGTATCCCTGACCGCCTTGGAGAGAGTTCCAACATACTTGATCTCTTCCTTACAACTAATCCTTCTGCTTACACTGTTAATCTTTTCTCTCTATTGGGCTCCTCCAATCACAACTTTATCACCTTAACCTGTCCTATCGCTCCGGTACGGCCTGCGGACCCTCCAAAGAAACGTTGTCTGTGGCACTTTGGAGCTGCAGATTGGGAGGCCCTCAGGGAGTACTTCTTTGATTTTCCCTGCAATGACTATTGCTTCCATGGCCGGGAGCCGTCTGGGTGTGCCTAGCGCATTACGGAGGTTATTCTGTCAGGCATGGAAGCATACATTTCATTCTCATATCCTTTGACTAATGCACTATAGCCTTGGTTTAATCATGCTTGTTCTAATGCTGTCTGCAACAAGGAAAGGGCCTGTAAAAGGTACCGGAGCCAAAATAGCCCTTAATCATATCTTTTATACGTTTCTGCCCGGAATCGTGCTAAGTCTGTTTTTCGCTCTACTAAAAATAATTTCATCCGTACTAAATGCTTTCAACTCTCTAACTCGAATTCTTCTCGCTCCTTCTGGCACCTTGCCAAAAACCTTTCTAACAACTTTACCTCATCATCCTTCCCTCCTCTTTTCTACTCTGATGGCTATGTAGCTATATCTTCTACTGATAAAGCAGATCTCTTCGCTCAGACTTTCTCCTCCAATTCCACCTTAGACGATTCCAGTGCTGTTCCTCCATCACTTCCCCCCTCTGACTTCCTCATGGCTGACATTAAAATTTCATCAGTTGATGTATTTTCTCCCATTACTGGCCTCAATACTAATAAGGCATATGGGCCTGATGGAGTCCCTCCTTTTATTCTCAAGGACTGTGCTTCTGTGCTTACACCCTGCCTAGGCAAACACTTTCACCTTTGTCTATCAACTTGTACCTTTCCTTCTTGCTGGAAGTTTGCTCTCATTCAGCCAGTCCCAAAGAAGGGTGACCATTCCCAACCCTCTAACTGTCGCCCAATTGCTTTAATATCCTGTATCTCAAAAGTTTTCGAGTTTATTCTTAATAGAAAAATTTTAAAGCATCTTTCCTATCACAACCTTCTTTCTGATCGTCAGTATGGGTTCCGTCAGGGACATTCCACAGGCGAACTTCTCACCTACCTTTCTTTTTTTTTTTTTTTTTTTTTTTTATGTGTCCGACTCTGGGCAAAGGCTTCAGGGCCTATATCTTGGGGGCAGTAGCCTATCCCAAGGCCCAGTAGTCCTCCTACACCTCCACATGTCACCACTTCGGCGCTAACACCCACCGTCCATATTGAATACATGCTAGGGCTGTCTCATACAGGACTGGTGTATTGGTATTAGCGGGGGTATTTTTACAACATGTCGGCGGGTCATCTGGTAGATCAGGAAAGTCTGCTTTTAATGAAATTCAAATCCTTAAACTGTCCCCTGCCCCAGCCAGGATTCGAACCTGGGTCCATCAGGACTGCAAGCCGCCTCTCTACCGATTCAGCCACCGCCTCCCCCTGTTCATCCTCCTTTCGGCAAAAGCTTTGCCATTGCACTTGACATCTCAAAGACTTTCGATCGAGTCTGGCATAAATCTTTAATTTCCAAACTGCCTTCATCTCTAGCTTCCTTTCTGGACGTCGTATAGCCGTTGTTGTAGACTGCCACCGTTCTTCTCCTAGATCTATTAACAGTGGTGTTCCTCAGGGCTCTGTCCTATCACTAGCTCTCTTCCTTTTATTCATCAACGACCTTCTAAGCTATACATCTACACTGTTAGAAAAAACGGTTATTTTACAGAAAATTCTCCTTTTTTAGAAACGGAAAATATGCGGTTATGCAAATTACGGCTGTTCATCCGTACTTTCAAAGGAGAATATACATCATATGTAAAACACATATAAGTTTCCGTATTTATTACGGACAGGGTTGAGAAATGTCTGAAATTTTACGGAAGATCGCCTGAAATTTATACGAATATTTAACTGTATTCCAATTTAATGGGTTTCCTCCGTAGGTCCAATTCATATATCTATTTTCTTATATATGCAGTATATCTCTGTTTTGTTCTTTATAAAAAGTCATTATTGTACCACTCTGTATGCTCGTTGTGAAAAAAGTCAAAGAAAATTCGCATACTTTACATTATGCGTTATTTTCAATGATACTCTAATGATTGGCAGTATGTGGAAACTTGAGAATTAAGGAGTTGCCAATTCTTACTGTCACTCAACTAGAGGGTAGTGTGTGCACCGATAATACTACATAATTTAGTTTCGTGGAATATTCATAATATTTTGGATATGAAAAAATAGGTAAGAAGCTGCAATGATACAAAAAAGTTACGGGTAATACTTCAAATCATTCAACGTTCGCCTGTTAATCTGCGAGTAACCAGCGTCATGGAAATGAGTTACAATGAAAAAAGCTAGTATAAAAGGTAAGAAAAAAATTTATATTTTTATTTGTGTGCATGTTTGTTTATCAACGCTTAGTATACCATAACGCATAGAGCACGGCTTTTGTTTACTCCTTCTGTTTACAAGCTTTCAAAAGGCGCCAAAAGGTGCTGCCTGTTGTACCGAGCAGACGTGCTTCTCTCCTAGGTGCCCGGAGTGATTGTCAGTGAAGTGTATAGCTCTTCCTCGGCAGCTAGTGCTTCCTCTTGCTGCGAGGTGGAGTATGACACAGCCCATTTCTATGGATACTGTGGTGTCGGCCATGGATGTAGCGGAGGCAGACCCTTTCAGGACACCGGGAAAGCGCCCCATAGGCGAGGCTGCCCCAGAGGAGGATAAGGTGACCTCTGGCAAGTCCCTTAGGGTGTCGTCACCACCCACAGCTGCATCGCAGATTGTCCTGGGTGAGGATGTGGCTGCACGACAGAGTGCCGAAGGTGCCGGTGAGTCAGTGCCAGCAGCAGCTGTTACCAGAGTGGTCCCTAGTAGGGGTGAACCAACACCATCCACAGCTGTCAATATGGGTGTCCAGGATGCGGGTGAGTCTGGATTGGCCTGCTTTATCATTAGGTCTGTGCAGGGGTCCAGGATTTTTAACAATCCCCGGCGGCTGTCTGACGCCATCAACTCATCCCCCTTTGCCAAGTATTGTGTAGAGGGTGGTACTAAACCACTGGGTGATGGGTCTTCCCTATCTCTTCATCTCCGCCACTGTGATCTGGCAAAGCTGACCAGCCCAATGGAGACCATGACTACCTTCGGTGAGTGGGAGGTCACGTGCCGCAGGGCCCGGTCCTCTGGTGATGCAGCAGCCCTCAGCTATGGGAAGATTGGGCCAATCTCCCTGGATGTTGATATAGAGGATTTGGTAGACGGCCTCCGGCCTTTTGACAACGAGTCGTCTGTCTTATTAGAGGCTTCTAGGATCCCTGTACGTTTTCCTGCCCCAGATGCTCCTCGGTTTTCCCAGTGGGTGCGCCTTGTGTATCGGGGCCCTCTCCCATCCAAGGTGCTGTATGGATACATCTACTACAATGTAGGTATGTATACTCCTACTTTGTTGCGTTGCTATAACTGCCTTCAGTATGGACACACACGGATCACTTGCCGCAACAAGACCAGGTGCTCGATGTGCAGTGGATACCACCCTTTCAGACCCAGTGAGGGGCAGCCCTGTGACCGCAGCCCCAGGTGCTACATGTGTGGTGGAGATCACAGGGTGGTGTCTAAGCTTTGCCCTGTATATCAGAAGGCCTTCAAGATCCATGAAGAACTCCGCCAGGGTGTGATGCCGGCCCAGGAGGTCAATAGACGGTTGCGTGCTCTCCAGCCCTTGGTTCGTCCCCCTTCAGCATTGCCCAAGTCGTCTCCCAAGGTCTCTCAGGTGAGGAAGGGTGTGAGTTTTGCAGACAGTGTTGTTGGCCGCAACCGCTTTGCTGTGCTGGAGGACTTGAGTGATGACTGTTCCCGCCAGGATGTATCGTCAGTGGAGGTGTCGACCAACCCTGCCTCCCCTGCTGCTGTTATAATCCATGAGGCCCGTCCTTCACGTCCGGGCCGCCTCCACCCCCGTGCCCCTCACCGCCCCCACCTAGTGCTCCTTCTGGACTGGATGAGGTCCTTGCTGAGGATGTCGGGGATGTTCCTGCCCTGCCTAGCTCTCCTGACCCACGTCTACGACAGTGTGATCGACCTACAGCCCCTTCAGTGCGTGCCCATCCAGTGCGAGTATCTGACCCCACCTACAGCAATTGTTCACCCTCCTCGGACTGCCCTCCTCCCTCAGGACCTGGTCAAGGCTTTTTTGATCTTGTCTCTGAGGCCCTGCAACTTTATCGCCACGGACTACCATTCCTTGACATCTGTTCCCGCCTCTGGCCCAAGGTATTGTCCCTACTCTTGTCCTATTCATGCCAGGCCTGAAACATCTCAGCATTATGTTTTGGAATGCGAGATCCCTTGTTCGGAAGTCACAGGATTTTAAAGTACTCTTACATGATTCGAAGCCTTGTGTTGTGGGGGTATGTGAGACCTGGCTGCACCCTCACCTGCGGCTCCAACTGGGGGGTTTTTTGACATTCAGGTGTGACCGTCCTCAGGGAAGGGGCGGGGGCCTGTTGTTGGCAGTGCGGGAGGACACCCAGAGTGTGCGTCTCGCCCTCACCTCGTATCCTGGGGGACGATTGGAGGTCCTGGCTGTCAGGGTGGCCCTCACGGATGGCTGGGCTTCAACCCTCCTTTGTTACAACCCCTGCCAGGATGTGTCCAGAGAGGAGCTCCTCCACTACTTTGACCAGTTGCCAGCCCCTGCCTTCATCATGGGGGATTTCAACGCCCGTCACCACCACTGGGACCCCGCCTTGGCTGGAGCCCCCAATACCACAGGTTCCTCTCTCTTCCAGGTGCTCCTTGAGTCTCACAGGTTCAGCCTTCTTACGCCTCCAGGTCTCCATACCCGGTTTGCTCCTCACAGTGGACAGGCATCTGTACTGGATCTCGGTTTGGGTGACGCAGTATTCCATCATCCGATGGTCCATGTGGGACCGTACATGGGCAGTGACCATCTTCCCGTCTTTTGTGACTACCTGACATTGACTCCAAGAATATCACGAGCGAGTCGTCCTCGCTGGCAGCTTCATGACGATAGATGGACGGCCTTCCAGGAGGCAGTGTCTGCTAGCTTCCCTGGTCACTGGGGCCTCTCGGCTGAGGATTTTTCACAGATGCTGGTGCAGGCTGGACATAGGGTGTTCGGTCAGTCAGCCCGCCGCAGCATAGGCCGATCAGGGGTGCCATGGTGGTCGGCTGCTTGTGCCTCGGCCGTGCAAGCCCGCCGCCAGGCCTGGCGTGCCTGGAGTCGTTACCCCACACGGGCCCTTGGGGATCATTACCGACGCCTGGATGCAGTATGTAAGCGCACCATCAAGGTAGCCAAGCAGAAGGCATGGTCCTCTTTTTGTTCCAGCCTCTCCTTTTCCACCACATGCTCCCGCACCTGGAGGTTTTTGAAGGCCATGAAGGGTGGCCCGACAACATATTCATATCCCCTGTGTCGTGATGGAGCGGATCTCCTGGATGACCTCTCCAAGGCCGAACTCTTGGCGTCCTTCTTTGCGTCACAGCTGGGTGTTCCACCAACTTTACATACAGCTCCCGAGTTTATTTCTGCCATCCACAGTGGCATCTCAACTCCCCCTGCCAGTGACCTCCATTGCCCGTTCACGGCCATTGAACTCCGGGATGCTGTTGCTTCTCTACACCCGAGGAGGGCGGTTGGCCCTGACATGGTGGCTAATGACTTCCTCCTTCATCTGCCGCCCAGCCTACACAGTCACTTGCTGTCAATTTACAACAACAGCTGGCAGACCGGCACATTCCCTGAGGTATGGAAGGAGTCAGTGCTGCTGCCTTTCCCAAAGCCAGGCAGAGACCCCACCATCGCGTCGTCTTATCGGCCTATCGTTCTTCTGTCCTGTGTGGGGAAGCTGCTAGAAAAACTAGTGGCTCGTCGGCTCTCTTGGTGGCTGGAGTCCCGTGGCCTGCTCTCCAGGGTTCAGTGTGGTTTCCGGCCGGGCCAGGGAGCTTTGGACGTCCTATGTCAACTGGAACACATGGTACATGACACCTATAGACAGCGGCTCTACATGCTTGCCCTCTTTATAGATCTGAAGGGGGCCTTCGATTCAGCCCCACACGATGGCATTCTATACCGCCTGTCGTGCCTGGGAGTCTTGGGCCCACCCCTGGCTTGGATGTCGAATTATCTTGCTGGCCGCAGCTTTGTGGTGTCGGTGGGTGGGGCCTTGTCGGATCCCCATCCTGTTCATCGGGGGGGTTCCGCAAGGGTCTGTGCTCAGCCCACTCTTATTCAACGTCTTGCTGTCCAGCCTGCCTCAGATACGTAATGCTACTCTCCTGGTGTACGCAGATGACATCACCATCGTGTCCCAGAGCCCTTCCTTTGTGGAGGCGCAGCAGTTTCTGCAGTCAGCGGCATCCACTTTTTTGGCTTGGGCCCGGAACTGGGGCCTTGCCATCAATGCTGACAAGAGCGCAGTGATGCCCTTCACTCTACGCCGTTTACCATCATCTCCAGCAATTTCTCTGGACTCAACCTCAGTCCCTGTTGTTCGGGAGCATGTGCTGCTTGGTCTCCGGTTGGATGGGCCCATCCTCACTTGGCGCAGTCACATAGAATACTTACGGTCATCTTGTGCAAAACGACTTGACATCATGAAGAGTATTGCTGGATCCCGCTGGGGGGCAAGCAGGGACCTTTTGTTGACGTACTATCGATCCGCCATCTTGGGGAAGATCAACTATGGCTGTTCGGTATATGGCTCAGCATCTCCTACACAACTACAACGGCTGGACACCATTCAGACGACCGCTCTCCGGATTGCGCTGGGTGCTTTCTGCTCCTCACCCACATTGTCTCTACAGGCTGAGGCAGGTGTTCCCCCCCTCCATCATACCAGGATGAAGTTGACTTGTCGCCGCTACTTTACTATCCAGCGCTTGCCCGATGACCACCCACTCCCGGAGCTCTTTACGACGGCAGGGGTCTCGACATCTCATCCATCGTGGCCCATCAGGTCTCGACGGCCCCTCTTGGTGCGTGCTCTCCACGCTTACCACACTCTGGGACTTCCTCCACCAGCTCGCCACCCTGTCCGATCAGTATCTCCTGTGCCCCCGTGGAGGGACCTGTCCTCGCCTGTGTCCTTAGATCTCCCAGAGCCCTTTTGTAAATCACAGGATGGCCACCTGGCCCCTCGCATTTTCCTGCAGATGGCTGGCTCCACCTATCTAGGGTTCATGGCTATCTTTACCGACGGCTCCCGCTCCTCCACCCCTGCAGCAACTGCAGCTGCCATCTTCGTAGAGGACTACTCCATCTGCCAGACATGGCGCTTAGGGGATGCCCATGATGTAGTCACTGCTGAACTCTTCGCAGTCTTGAGGGCCCTGCGTTTTTTGATGTCTCATTCCTCTCCTCGGCCGGTGGTCATATACACTGACTGCAGAGCGGCCCTTCATCTCATCGCTTCTTCTAAACCCTGCTCCATACGTCATCTGGTTTATGAAATCCAAGATGACCTTGCTCAGCTGCTGCAGGGAGGCTGGAAGGTACGTCTGCAATGGATTCCCTCCCATGTGGGCATCAGGGGCAATGATGTGGTGGATGCAGCAGCTCGGATGGCCTTGACTTTTCCTGATGTGGAGCCCTACCCCTTGCCAGCCTTTACTCACCGTCGCCTCTTAGCCACGAGGTGTAGTCAGGCATGGAATGCTGATCTGTACGCCTCCCTCCCCACAACAGCGCTGGGCTTATATCGCTCCGACTCATCGGACCAACCTTGGGTACGCTCTGTCTCCCGGATCCTGGACGTCGCTATCACCCGCCTGCGTATTGGACATGTTGGACTGGCATCACATCTGCATCGGCTGCGACTGCACCCAGACCCCTACTGCCAGTGGTGTGTAAATCAAGAGGAAACTGTGGCCCACTTTCTGCTGCATTGCCCACGCTTCTACTCCATCCGCACCACCCTGAGGGAGCGCCTTGCAACCCTTGGTATCCTGGACTTCACCCTCCCCATCCTTCTTGGTGGGGTGGGCCTAGATCGGCACCTACGTCACTCAGTTATACGCCATGTTTGTGTCTTCCTTCGCAGATCGGGGCAACTTCGCCGCCTGTGATTAAAGAGTTCTGCTACACCTGAACCACCGTTAGGGCTACATCTGACTACACGTCGGGTCCAGCCCTTCAATCAACACCAAGACCAAGACCAAAAGGCGCCAAGGCACTGGGGCAGCGAGAAGAGGATTTCCTTACTTTGTGGCACTAAAGTAAATATAGGTATTTTTATTGATTGTAATTGACTGTTCATTGTAACTAGTGACTGGTGTAAGATATTATAGCCTGATGCAGTAATTTCGATCACTTAGAGAGGACAACATGGACACAGCTTATCTCCCCCTACCGTAACAGCTTTTCCTCTTGAACTAGGTTAACTCCTTTACTCTGGGTTATGTCATTGCACCTTTATTCATACTATTTCCAGTCAAATGTAGTTGTTAGTAGAGTTCTGTACTGCTGAGTCGAAGCCTGGAAGTCATATTTATCCCTCCACCCTTAGTATTGAATCCTGTATTATTTCAGTTTCGTACATCTCAGAAATTCATTGTTCTTTTATACAGTCTTTTGGTATTTTATACATTCCTATGAAAGTTTTTTTTTTATGGTAGCCTATTTCTTCTGCAAATTAGGTTAGGTTAGGTTAGGCTGGGTTGGTTGGTCGGTCAGTTGGTCAAGTAAAATTAAAATAATTTCCAGTGACTAGAACTGTCTAAAAAAATATATATATATATATGAAAAACAACATTCCAGAGAAGTCTGAAACTGAAAATTTACCATGATTTCCATCTGAATAAAATAACCAGAAAATAGTAAGAGTATATTGAAGAGCAAGAGTCCTGTCTTCTACCGGTGAGAGTTTTAATTCAATGTTATTTCTCTGCCCCATGTAGGCTACTAATTACTGTACTTCTGTGTACTACCAGTAGCAGTTCTCTGCTGAACCAGTCATAATGGACCCTGAATTTTTTTGCCGTCTATGTAGTCATGTGTCAAAGTCAATGAAAGGTTATGTAAATCATTGTATGTTACATTCCAGTGAATATAAGGTGTCATTTCATTGCCCAGTTAGAAAATGTTTAAGAAAGTTCTTCTCCTACACAGGCTTAAAGGCACATATATACAGGAATCATCAAGGCAAAAGCCATCATGCTCCGCAGGCCTTATTTGTTGAAGGAAATGAAATGAAATGTGACATTTTGTTATGTCAACAAGTCTGTAAGGATTTTTTAGAGTTGCTTCAGCATTTAAAACAGCATATTCAAGATGGATTAACAATAAATTGTCCCTTTGAAAACTGTTCCAAAACATTTAAAGTAAAGTCATCATTTTCTTCTCATATAACCAGATGTCACAGATATAAAGTTACTTTAGTTGGTAGTAGTAATATACCGGTATCTGACGAAACCGCAGAATCTGAAGGGTGTAGTTCTGAAACACATAACTTGGATTGTGACACTGTAATAGACAGTGAAATGCAAGCTACTGCTTTTAATGAAACTAGCAGTCAGGAAGTTATGACTGATGAAGAAAAAAAATTATTTGAAAAAAATATGGCACTTTTCTATCTAAAATTACAGTCAAAGCATTTGTTGCCAGCTTCGGTTACTCAAAATATTGCAGAAGAATTTCAGAGGATGCATTTTCTTTCAATGTCATATTCAGTAGGAAAGCTAGGCAGTTCCTTACTGGAGTTGAATATTGAAGAAGAGAAAATAAGGGAAGTAATCAACCATATAAAGAATTCAGACTTATTTCACGAGTGCAGCAGCGGGCTGTTACGGTCAGAACATTGTCGTAATCAGTATTTCAAGGAGCACTTTAGACATGTTCAGCCTCGGTCAATTACTTTAGGGAAAAACAAGCAAAACAAGGAATGTACTTTACAGTACATACCTGTCAAAGAGACACTGGCATCTCTTCTTCATGATGAATCAGTTTGGAAAGAATTAAAAACTACAGAAATGTCAGAAAACCAAACCACCAGTACTGGTACTGTTCCCAGAATGCATTGCTTCAGTGATATAACAGATGGATCATCATTTAACAACAAAGTGTTTTTTAAAGAAAATCCAAATGCTTTAAGAATAATATTGTATCAGGATGCATTTGAAATATGCAATCCCCTTGCATCAAGTAGAAAAAAGCACAAAGTTATTGGTGTATACATGACACTTGCTAATTTTAGACCTCATCACCGCTCAGTGGTGGACAATACATTATTAGTTATGCTCTGCAAGAAGTAGACTTGAAACAGTTTGGACATAACAAAATATTTGGAAAATTAGTGGAAGATCTGAGAGACCTGGAAAGTAATGGCATCAAAGTACGCAGCGAAATCCTAAAGGGTTCTGTTTGTTTCATTACTGGAGATAACTTAGGTTCCCATGCAATAGGTGGCTTTACAGAAAATTTCAGTACAGTCGAGTATTTTTGCCGGTACTGTACTATTACCTCAAAGGATTTTCATAGTGATCCATTGAAAGTAAGCTCAAGAAGAACTTCCCAAAACTACAATGAAGCCCTTTCAATACTTGAAATGAATGAATCATTACATAGTGTCTGTGGAATAAAGTTTAATTCCATATTCAATTCTTTAAATTTTTTTCATGTTGCTGATGGAGGTTTACCTCCATGTATAGCTCATGATATTTTGGAGGAGCATAGGAACATATGACGCTGCAATGATTCTTAAATATTTGATTACAGTGAATCATTGGTTTAGCTTTGAAGAACTAAATCATAGATTGGTCATGTTTCCTTACATTGGAACAGATGCTAGCTCCAAACCCTCTCAGGTAAGCATTAATGGTGAAAAACTAGGTGGTCAAGCCATACAAAACTGGAATTTCATTCGCTTATTACCTATTATCATGCATGACAGAATCAGGGATGCAAGTGATCCATACTGGCAGATGTTTTTACTACTGCGAAATATTACTGAATTAGTTTTTGCCCCTGAGATCAAAGAGTCAGATGTAGCTCACTTATCTGTCCTAATTGATGAATATCTTGATGATCGGAAAATTAATTTTCCAAATGAAAAGCTGAAGCCTAAACACCATTTCTTGAAACATTATCCAAGGTTAATTTTAGAATATGGCCCTTTAATTCGTGTGTGGACGTTAAGGTTTGAGAGCAAGCATTCTTACTTTAAGCAATGTATTAAGCATTCTCAGAATTTCATAAATGTCTGCACGACTCTAGCTGAGAAGCATCAGCTAATGTTAGCATATAAACAGGCAGTATCATTTTTCCAAGATGATATCATTGTGAAGAAAAGTATGCCAATTACAGTAAATTCCTATAATAAAGCTATCCAATCTGCCATTCAGTTAACCCAAGTTTCTGAAGATTCTGAAGTGAGTTTAGAAGTGACCTGTAAAGGAACTGTTTATAGAAAAGGAAACTTTTTGTTGCTAAAAAAAAGTGAGCATGGCCTCTTACTTGGAGAAATTGAGTTCATAATCATTACTCAACTTAATAAGCTTTACTTTTTGGTCCAGGAACATGAAGCTTTACTCTCCGAGGATTTACAGGTATACATAGTGCCGGCATTGTCTGCATCAGTCACCAGTTCATACACATGTGTTGAGTTAACCATGTTACTTGATTATAATCCTTTGAATGCCTACAAAACTGGGAAATCTTTAATGATTTCACTGAAGCACTCAGTGTCATAAAGGTATGTTTATAAACTCCCTCACCTGCATTCTCTCCACTTGCCCAAACCACTTTATTGTACTAATGCAAGTTTTATTTAGCCACTGTAGACCCGACACCTTGATCTCACACAATTACTCCACCTGGCTTTGGGCACACTCATCGCTTTCCATCCCATCTTGTTAGCACACATGCTTCCTTCATAGCTTATTTCAGTTGCACATATTGACTGCTTTGTGCTTTTCCATGTCCATGTTTCAGATGCATGCATTAGTGTTGCCAGAATTTTGCAGTACTCTTCCACAATCCCGTTTCACAATTTTGCATTTTTTTATGAGCATGTACTTTTAGTTTGATGCCCTGTATTTTTATACTGCACCAGTACTTGTGCCTGTAGGTGAATTAATATATATATATATATATATATATATATATATATATATATATATATATACGCAGTACTAAATCTTTGGTTTTTCTATACTTTCTGCAGATGAAGTACTGTAAACCATGAAATGTAGAAGAGGGAGAATATTTGAGATAGATTGGCATTTGGTACGAAAAGTACCTTACCAGATATTATTAGTCCAAGAACTACAGATACCTGAAATTGAAGTAGGACAAAAAGGAAGAGGAAGAACTTTATGGAAGTGATAGTAGTGCAGATACAGTAATAATAGCTCCAACTTCTGTTCCTTTAACGCTGCAACACAGGTTAGTTCCATAGGCTACACACAAATACTCATCTTAAGTTATTATTATTATTATTTTTATTATTTTTCATAGATATAGATAACAGAAAAAAATTTAGTCTTGGAAATAAACATGAAGTCATCCAGTTACTACTCCACTGAAAGATTCCTTCAGAAATACTTTAGCTGCATACAGTAAATGCCTATGATCATGAGGCACCATTATGATAATTACTGGTACACTGCAGCACCATACATATTTGCTTAAGGGAAGAAGCCTATAGACCCTTTGCGCATGATGTCCCTTCTATCATTCGCATGACTGTTTCAACATACAGGAGACAGTTGTCTTTCTTGTGTAACATTTTCTGTGTGTGCATAATCATATCATGCCCAACCCTCAAGATATTCTAAGATTACTATATTATTTGAATTAAGAAAAAGTATTTTTTGAACAACTTGGATGAAGACAAGTAGGGATTTATACTAATTTGGAATGAGATGAATTCTCCATTGTCTGTTTGAGGCTACCTGCCTTGTTTGGGTGGCAAGACAAGGAGGTGCCATAGGAGCCGCATAGCGTTCTTTTGTCAGTGCAGTGATCCCGTTACGCTCTAATATCTTGTTGAATTTCCTAATCCATCTCAAACTTCTTAATATAATCCTAAAAAAAGTTTTGTACACATTAATAAGGCTCTACGTAACAGGAAACACCAGAGATGAAATGCGCTGCCTAGCATACTATGCTGCCAGTCCTTCATTTCACTGCATCAATCCAGAGATGATTTAAATGTTAGTCAGTTGGGTAATGATAAAATTATAGTGTACATCCTGGCTTCTTCCTATTGGTGCATTTAATCGCCACACATGAGTAAACCATGATGATATTGCTCTACCATGAGTCTGCCACCCTGTATTATTTGTTGTTATTGTTGCATAACCCCAGTCAGTCTGTGCAACTGACCCATTTACCTCAGGCAAGCAATCGCTCCTGCAAGGTTACCCTTTGCAGTGAACTTATGTTCACATGCAACAGACAGCACCCCGCAACAGTGAGGTGCAGGGAAAATTGTGAAGGTTTGGCTCCACGGTGGAAGCTGCAGTTGCATATTCCACCCAGTTAACAGGGGCACCTCGGTGGGTTCACGTCACCCCCATGGATGGGAAAGGAAAAGAAAGAGAGGAGGGACGGCAAACATAAGGGAAAAAGAAGGAAACGAGAGACAGTTGAAGAGCTAAAAGGGATTGACTCTGGATCGAAGGGACACCAAAACCCTTTGAGTATTGCTCACATATTAGCAGCCAAACCCCCCTACGGGGAGCCACCCTCTGTTTTACCACCCAGTGTGTCATCTGCACCGTGGTCTGATGATGTAGGCGCATGTACTGCCAAACTGGAGTCTATTTACCATCCTAGCTTTGCAATGAAATATAATTATTATCCTAGTCTTTTATGGAGGAGGGATTCTGTTTCTTGGCATAGTTTGGAGGAATTGATTACTAGAACAGTATATAGGCCTACAGTACTAAAATTTCCCTTAACAGATGTCCCCTCTTAAAGTTGAGTGTAGTATTCAGGATAATCTTTGACTGCATGGCCTTCATTTACCTTGAGCACATACAGTACATCTTTCTGGAGCTTACCTGTTATGTATATCTTACTTGTATGAATTTTTTTTACCATTGTACTAACTCTTTGCTGTGTTATTTCAATAGTAGTTACTGGTTAAGTAAGAGTCGAGGATTACAGCTTTTACATTAATAAAGGCCAAAGTATACTTTAAACAAGGTCAGAGAACTATAATATCATGATTAGCATGGTTCATTACAAATATCTGTACAGCAGAAAGCTTAGTTCCGTTACTTACTTACTTTAATTAATTTGTTTCCAGTAATGGAAGAACTGCAAATGACAATCAAGGAAATTCTGCCAACTCTGGCACCAGCAACATTAGATGAAATACTGACACACCTACAAGATGAAATTGGAGTCAGTTCTCCAGAAGATTTTAAATATATAGAAGATAGTGATATTCCCATGCTCAAGCCTATTCAAAGGAGGAGACTACTGGCTGCTTTGAAGAAAGGTAGGTTAGCTTTGATTATTTGATGTGTAACTGCATGCATTGAGTCATAATAATTTATGGGCATTTGACAGCAATGGTTGTGAAATGACTCTTGTTGAGTGGCTAGTAAGATTGCTGAATGTATGTTTTGTGACTGGTATGGTGCTGCTTGACTGGGCAAGTGCATGTGTGGTTCTGTTGTACAAAGGTAAGGGTAATAAATATGAATGTCCTAGGTACAGATAGGATATATCTTTTGAGTGTACTGTAGTAGGTAAGGTGTATGGTACGGTATTGATTAGGAGAGTTAGAGATGGTACAGTGGGAGTGATTGTTGATGAGCAGTGTGGTTATAGGAGAGGGAGGGGGTGCACAAATCAGGTATTTGCTGTGAGAAGGGTGTGAGAAATATCTGCTAAAAGGTAAGAATGTGTTTTGGGCATTCATGCATTTGGAGAAAGTGTTTGATAGAATTGATAGGGAGTCCCTGTGGACTGTTTTGAGAATACAGTATATGGAATTGTTGGTTGGTTGTTATAAGGAGTGAAAAATTTTTATGTAAATAGTAGATTGTGTGTAATAGTGAGTAATAGTGTGAGTGATTGGTTTCCTGTGAATGTAGGGTTGAGGCTGGGATGTGTGATGTCTCCGTGGTTTAATGTTTATATGGATGGTGTTGTAAGGGAGAAGAATGCAAGAATGTTAGGTAAAGGCTTGAGGCTGATGAATTCAGAAGGTTGAGGATTGGAATCTGAATCAGCTACTGGTTGCAGATGATACTGCACTTATGGCTTATTCAGAGGAGAGAACGAGACAACTGGCTGAGGAGAGAATGAAAATAAAAGTAAAGTAATGAGATGCACAAGATTTGTAGATGGTAGGAGGATGAATATTGTTTTGAAAGGTGAGTTGCCTGAAGAGGTAGATTGTTTTAAGAATTTAGAGTTGCATGTTGCTGTGGATAGAAGAATAGAAGAGGTAAAGTTTTAAATAAATGTGTGTGTGTGTGTCCCCCTGCCTTGGGTTATACTCCCATTTAGAGGGAAAATGGCCTGGGTAGCCTATATGTACGTATGTATGATAGCATTAGATGTGTCATTCATTGTTACAATATTAACCTCATTTTTCAGAAAAGACTGAATGTAACGCATCCACCAGTGCTCCAAAAGAGGTCGTTCTACAAGGCGTCGATACTGCTAGATTATCACCCCTAGACAATAATGTGATGAAAGATAACATCTGTCCTACATGGGCTGATGATTATGAAGTGCCTTGGGAAAGACTTCCAAAAAAGGACTTGATGGAATTATTACAAAAAGGTTCACGACCCATGCCAAAAGCACGGAGTGAGATGATTAGAATAATAGTTGATGATATAACCAAGATAACTGTCAAACCTGGTAAAAATTCCCTCACAAAAGTAGCTCAAAAAATAGTGAACAAATACCCAAATAGTTTTCAAGACGAAATTGAGGGAAGTATCATAGGAACTGGGTATGACAGCATTCTGAAACAATTAATTCTTCGATTTGAAAACATTAGCAGAAAATCAAGTGAAAGTTCCCTCAAGCGTAAAGGAAATGATACTACTACAAATGTTGAAGAAACCAAGTTAAGTAAATCTTGTGATTCATATGGGTGTATAAACTTCTTGCCAGCTGACTACCCTGCTGGAGCGTCAGAGGAATCACAGAAAGAAAAGAAAAATGTTTTAAAGGAGAAATACCTTTTCAGTGTTAGTGAGGATGTGGAAGACTTAATGAAGGAAACATATAAGTTGCAAAGACAAGAAATTTTAGAACACGCTTACAGTATGAACAATATGCAAAATGAGTGGCCTTTTCTCTTTGAGCCATGTGGCATGTTCATACATTTTGAAATGTTGACAGGAATTAAGATCAGAGAGAAAATAGAAGAAAGTCTTGTGATGAATAGTGCTACTATATTGAAGTGGATGCAGGGAGAGCAAACCAAGAATATAAGACAAATTCATGATCAGCTGTTGGAGTCAAAGATCTTACTAAATAACAGATCCCCAGAATTCCCAGCCATAATAGCAGCAGTTACCTCTCATTTCAAGGAAAATGAGACCTCTTTGGTTCAGGTAGTGAAGGTATGTTCTGAGTATGATTTTCATTAGTTCATGCATGGCTTAGTAAATCTTGATATTTATATTTGGAATCACAAAACTCTATTCACTAGAATAACTGAGATATGGTACAGTACTGAATTTTGGCCTACAATATTATGATTGTGGGGGACTTGTTATCATGCTCCTCTGTGTGTATTTACTAAATTGTACGGTACTCCCTGTAGAATAGTACGGTACCAAGTATAGTATACATTAGCACTTAAGTATTTAATTGTATTCTGTACTCATTATAGGTTGACTCATAGGCTGCTGTCTGTGTCTGTGTTTGTGTCCTAAGCTTTCTCCTGTTTCTGTACCTGTGAGTTGTCCATAACTGCATGTGTGTATTGTTTTTAAATTCTAGCTACCGTATTATTTATTTGTCAGATGTAAATAGATGCTGAAATACTGCACATGCATGTGTAAAATAAGCTTTGTCTCTCAGTAAGGTATATTGATTACTGTATGAAAAGTGCACGACATTTTTTTCTTCTTTTCTTTTTCTTTTTTAATCTGTACTTCTTTCAGGCACCAGTGGCAGAAGAAGAATTGGAGACTCGTCTTCAGAAAACTCCTTGCTTAATAGCTGTTGGTAAGGGAAAAGTAGTTTTTTTCATTTATGTATGTGAGATGTATTGAAACTCAATGTGTGGGTGAGTGGTCTCTCTTCATCTTCCATCTTCTATGCCCATCCAGCATCTTCATTCTATCCTGTACACTTCTGCCTCATCACATTTCTCAACTGTACTTCCCTCTTCTTTACTATACTGTTTTAGTATGTTGTATTGCCCCCGTAGGGAGTATTGTCTGCAGGCATGTGGACAATACTTAAAGGGTTTTGGTGTCCCTTCGGTCCCAAGTCAATTACTTTTGGCTTTTCAACTGTCCCTTCTTTTTCCCTTATGCTTGCTGTCCTTCCTCTCTGTCTTGGCCTTTCCCTTTCCTCGGGGTGACGTGAAGCCCACCAAGGTGCCCCTGTTAACTGGGTGGAATATGCAACTGCAGCTTCCATCCAGGAGCCCAACCTTAACAATTTTCCCTGCACCTCACTGTTGTGGGGTGCTGTCTGTCACATGGGAACATGAGTTTGCTGCACAGGATAACCTTGCAGGAGTGATTGCTTGCCTGTGGTAGATGGGTAAGTTGCACCGACTGACTGGGGTTATGCAACAACAAAGTATGTTGTATTGACTAGCCATATACCCGGTACATTAACCAATTAGACCTTTTCAACCCCTTCACTCTGGAATGAGAGCTTTCCATGAGACTGGTAGAATCATCTGATGTTAACCTGATTGAATAATTAAAGTACCCGGTAATTATGTTTCCATAGTGAACAAAAAACATCTTGAACATACAAATTGCTCTAATCTCGGATATTATTTTCAGGTGATTCACTGTTGATGGCAGAAAGATTTATGCTTGCCATCGATGGAATAATTGTGAACAACAAAATAACCAGCTTCACTGTTGGGGTGTCAATGCTGTTTTCTTCATATTATATATTCAATATTTGTTACCCTACTGAGGCTGATGCCACACTTGAATTTATACAAAGGTATGTGTGTAATTGAATTATGTTCTTATGTCAGGTATATACATTCTTGAAACATCTTATGTTGCCGAAGTTCATTCAGTTATTTTAAACTTACCACATATCTCATATAATTTCAGGGGTTACTTTTTGAAATAGTTACTCATACATGCTCCTGTGTGCTGTTTTCTTTAATTTTCAGCGAATATTCTTATATCATTTTTAAAGTAAGCTTAATAGGAATTTGTCATCCTGTTTCTCATCTAATGCTGCAGTACATGGTGGCATGGCCACAACAGAATCTCCAAGCACTCCTCTCCCCGTAAAACTCTTTCATATCTATCTATCTCTGACGCCTGTTCCTAGGAACTCCATCCAGGGGATGGCCACGGCAAAAGAGAGGACTAGAGCTTGCTCTAGTCCTCTCATTCTACTCACACCCCTTTCCCTCACATACTCGTGTACTCTGTCCTCCCATTTCACTGGGGATTGTCCTCTTATACCCTTTCCAAAGAGTTCATTTCCCTCTTCACACTTATCCTCCATATATTCATCTGGTCCATGGTTTACCCATTCTGTGCCTTTCAGCCACTTCATTCTCTTGTTAGCTTTGCATCCTTCATCCTTTCCATATGGTCACCACATGAATATATTTCTCTCCACAACTAACACAACCTTTACCTCAAAACTCACTTTCTCCAATAGGCCTACTCAAGTCATTTGTCTATCTACTCCACCTGGTAACTCCATATGAACCTATCAAACAGCTAATTTCCAATGCTTTCAGGTATTTCTCATTAGAAAAAAAATGTCCTGGGACCATTTCCATACATAACAGTTCATACCAACACAATATCAGCCAATGCCCTTTTTGATTTTCTTATTCACATTTCTGGTGTCAGTCATTGCCCTCAACACACTACAACCTTCCCTTCACTTCATTATTCAGACACTACCCAGATACTTGAAAGCTCTGACATTCTTACTGTCATTCAATCTCTGCACACACAGTATTTGTGCCTCTTTCATATAGCTACCAGTATCTTAGTCTCTCTGATCTTAGGTATACTCTGCCAATCTTAGCTGTCTCCAGTCCTCTTCAATCAGTATCAGCCCTTATATTAAATGGCACTTCCTATCAAATGCTGTTCTGCTTCAGAACGGAACTAATTGCAATATAGTGTACCTCAGCACATAACTGTGTTCATCACACTCACTTCCTTTTCCTTGTTTGTGGCTAAGTTCTCTACCTACCTTGGTTTGATGAATACAAACACCCAGTTTATGGCAGTTGTTGTTGTTAATGGTATGTAGTATAATAATGGAATTGGAATGCTTGTACAAAAATATGTTTATGTATTACAGATGCTTAGTTGGCATCAATCCGGATAAAGGCAATAAGGCGGAGAAGAAGAAAAATCGCAGCCAACATTCTCCAGTTCACCCAAAGGTTCTATCACTGATTAACACATTTGCAGACATTCAGTGGAGAGGTTAGTTTTAGCATTACAGTAAACCCCCAAAGGTCACATTTAAAGAGTTTGTGCTGCACCTACAATCCAGTGCAGTCATACCTCACTGATTATTGGAAAAATGCATCTTTACTTAGTAATATAAATTATTTGTAGCTCACTACTAGAGGATGGCTGTCACATGTTTCCTCTGTCACCCATGTGCCCATGAATGAACATGATAATGTGTAATGAACAGTGCATTATGTTTATCAATAATAATTATGCTATTATCACATGAATAGTGCCACATGATTATTATTTGGTTTGTTTGGTTAACAGTTTATCAATAATAATTATGCTATTATCACATGAATAGTGCCACATGATTATTATTTGGTTTGTTTGGTTAACAGTTTCTGCTGCAAGTGGTAGCAAAGTATGTGCTTTTGATGGGTGTTGGCATTACAGTGTATTAAAAAAATAATCAACTTTCTTTTACTGTTGGTGATATGGACTGAGAGAGACTATTGTTGATTAGGGATGAATGAAGAGTAACTTGTAAGAACTTAATACTAAGTGTATTTCTTTCTTGTTTTTTTCTTTATCTTATGTACACTACTGATAGATATAATTTCATTTTTCTTCCATCACTTGCAGGATTTTAACAATCACCACAAATTATACTCTGTTTGTAACTTAATTGCAAGTACAGTAATCACTCTAATATCCGGACGCCCAGTATCCGAACATCCCCACTATCCAGACATAAGAATGTTTCATAATGTACTTTTTTTCCATGCTATACTTACCTCATTTCACTCTTTAATGTCCTTTATTGGTGTGAATAGGGTTTTAGGAGCTATGCATGTGCAGTAGGAAGGTGTTTTTCTGAGTTAGGCTAGGTTAGGGTCCATACTGTAAGTACCAGTCCAGGAGCCAGTCACCAGAATGTTTATTATTGTATGAACCTACTTCTAAACCCGCATTTTATGTTTCTTTTGCATTTATTTCAGTCATTTATGTGCCTTATTGGTGTGATTTGGGTCTTAAATAGGTGCTATGCATGTCCAGAAGGAGTTGTATAGGTGTTTCTCTGAGTTAGGGTCCATAAGTACAAGTCCATAAGCTGGGGCCCAATATCCGGACAGGACCACTATCCGGACCTACCTATGGCTCTACTACGTCGGATATTGGAGTGATTACTGTAATTCAATCCATTATATGAATAACTATGAATTATAGTGTAAGGTGTATGTAATGATAAGGTGTGTTTGTAGTTCCCCCCCCCCCCCCAAATACCCTGTATACCCAGGTAATTGAAGCATGTACTAACTGACATAAATTGTGATTAATGCTAAATTCTGTGTGTCCTTATCCATAGGCCAACCAAGATGAAGAGTATACATGATATAGATTTACTATTAATAATGGTCATTTCACTATACTATTATTAATTATTGTATATAATGTAAATTTATCGTAGTACAAAGTTAAGTTTCATTATTGGTATTTTCACAGTTATTCTCAATACCCATTTTCTTTTTTGTTAAGGATTCAGTAAAAACTAATGAATGTTCTTTGATGTTTTCAGTTAACCCTAACACTGTGAGTATGGTACAGTAGACCATTGACAGACTGCTAATTGCAGGCCCTTATTAAAGACCACCAAATGTTTTCCCATGCATATGTCGTTCATTGTCATACAAAGTGATCTACTTGGACTGCTAAATGATAACTCTTACAGATGTTTATGTAAAGGTACTTTTTTCCACTCCCCATTCTGTATATTTAAGTGACTCCGATCATACATTGAGTGTACTCTAATCAGTCAAAATGATTGAAGCATATGGTAATATACATGACATAATCATATTTATGAAATTAGTGCTCATTATTTCAAAACTGATATGGGAAATAAGCCACGGTAATGTCATTTACATAGGAGTTATAGTAGAAATTAAACATTACTTCCAAAAGCATTTTGTATTTAAATTTGAGTTCATGACTGAAAATACTACTTGCAATTTTATTTTTAAGATGTATGCTGCGATGTGCATATTTTTCCTGATATAAAAGGTGATTTATAGTGGTACCAATAACTGTATACTCCTGCTTTTTAGAGGAACAATTATCAAAGGCATTTTTCAGAGATCCGTATACTTTACGGAGATTTTGATGTACAACATGGTACAGTTATCAGTAAATAAAACGGAAAATCATACGTATAATATTATACAGAAATCTGTAAACTTTGCAGAAAATTGCATGTAAAACAACTTACTGATATCTGTAAATTTTACGGGGAAATTGTAGAAGTACTTTACTGAGATTTGTAAAGATTACGTAAAATTTCTTGCAAAAAATTTTACGGAGATTAGTAAATTTTACGGAGAAGTGTTGGCAGCCGCTGCTGCCAGTGAAATCTCCGTCGTTTTGACGGAAATTTTTTTAACAGTGTAACCTTATCCACTCATACACTGATGACTCCACCCTTCACCTTTCCATTCGATTCCCACAACGTCCATCTCAGCAGTTACTTCAACAAACAAGGGATGAGGCTATGGCACACCTAATGTCTGACTTGGCTCGTATTTCTGACTGGGGTAAAAATAATCTGGTTGTTCTTATTGCATCACATACTCAGTTTTTGCACCTATCAACCTGACAAAGTCTTCCACAGGTATACCCTCTAATGTTTAATAATATTCATCTTAATCCTGCATCATCCTTGAACATGCTTGCGGTTTCATTTACTTGGGACTTATCTTGGAAAGATCATATTACATCTCTTGTAAAACCTGCTTCCAAGAGATTGGGTGTGCTAAGCCGACTCCATTCCTTCTTTACCCCTGCACAATTGATGACTCTACACTGGGGTTTTATTCGCCCCTGCATGGAGTACAACTCTCATGTGTTGGGAGGCTCCCCACATACAGCTCTTCTCAATAGGGTGGAATTAAAGGCTTTTCATCTCATTAACTCTCCTCCTCTTACTGACTCCCTTCAACCTCTGTCCCTCTGCTGCACTGTTGCATCTTTATCTCTTTTCTATCGCTAACTCAATGGTCACTGCTCCTCTGAACTGTCTTCATGCATTCTTCCACCTCTTCGACGGGTGCCTAGCACCCGTCTAGTAGCAAACACTCATCCCTTTTCTGTCCAAATCTCTAATGCAAGAGTTAGCCGTTACTTCCAGTCCTTCATTTATGCAACAGGTCAACTCTGGAACTGTCTCCCTCTGTCTGTATTTCCTGCTTCCTATGATCTCCAGTCTTTCAAACGCAGTGTGTCCAGGCAACTCGAAATGATCGGATCTTGAATTTGGCTTTCACTTGTATTTTGTTTTTCTATTGGAAGGAACAGTTTTGCGGACTCGTTGCCTTTGGTTCCTTCTTCCTAACATAAAAAAAAAAAAAACATGCAACACAGATTCACCCTGATAATGCACAGTTCGATGCTTGGCATATTCATAAAGGCAGAGCTTACTTACGATATACACTCAAATTATTACACAGGAGATGCCAAAAAACATACAACTCTGACCTGCATCAAAAAGTTAGGGGTTTCTAGCTTGGAGGTTACGTGTGGTCGAAGTAAACAAACTCTCCCACTTTCACACAAGATCACAAGGCCCTAGGTCCAATATGTTTCTCAGGGAATGGCACTGTCCGAACCATCACCGCCCTCCCCTAAGTTGGCTATAGAGAACTAGTTCCAAGAAGTTTTGCAGAGATAAGGCAAGTTGTACTGACAAACTTTTAACTTCCCTCTTCTCTGATATTAACATTTTTGTTCTGGTGTCAACATCATTTTCCCATGACGAGTTGTAGTTTCACACTAATGTTACGTATTTCATACAAAGTTGTTTATTCACAATTAACAATGTGTAATATAGTGTGAATGATAAACAACCAAACACCATTTCACTGTAAAGTGTGGCATGGGAAGGATGAGCGATCAGGACTTGCAGAGCCCAGCATTTTCTATCATAAACACCAGAGTAAAGGGAAGGCGATAGAGAATATAAATTGCATATATGTTTAAAGTCTTCGGGGAAATCTTTACCTTGTTGGTATACTTTAATCAATACTACTTTACTGAGGTGCATAATGTACATGGTAAAGTTATGATGCTTCTATTCATGAATAAATCCCAGTTGTCTTTGGGATTTGGCACCTCTGAATATGCTGACCTCAGCGCCATACCCAGAGGGGACGCCGGTCAGCTAACAGCAGAACGCACTTATCATTCAAATGAAAGGGACGTATAAACTCTGAGCTCTCGCAGTGTCGCAGTTGTATCTTTCTGTGGTCAATAAAGAAAGATTTAATCTGTTCAATTTCAGATCATTTGCACATGCTACCTCTAAATTCCTTCAACAGGATTCTACACCAATTCCCACCATCTCCAGTGTGTGAGAAGACGTTTTGGTGGAGTGTGTCAGCCGGAGGTGACTTCGACCAGGAGCAACGTTATAACCTTGCTTGGAATAAAGAGGTCAAGTCTAAGCTGATATATAAATTGGTGATCAGCTGTGAGGTTCCAAGCTTATATAATAGTGACCAGTTGAGGAATCCATACAGTCGAAACATTTTGGTCGCAGTGGCGGTATTCCTGCCAGCTGATACAATTTTCTCACTACAAAAGGTATTGTTATGTCCACGTCCCAACACTGCCACAGGCTCTAACAGCAGTACATAAGAACATAAGAACATAAGAAGAGAGGATAACTGCAGTAGGCCGGTTGGCCCATGCTAGGCAGCTCCTAGAAGAGTAACTGAACTACTAGAATGAGATAAGGATAGCAAAGAAGAAGGCTCTCCCCCGCCCTCCAAACCCTCCAGCCGAAGCCGGCAGGAAAAAGTCAGAAAGAACACCACGCCGTATAGAAAAACTGGCGTGGACATATTACAGGAAAGTGTGAAAGGAGAATAGAGACTATCATAGTGTAACCTGAAAAGAAAATTTATTTTTTAGTACAGGAAGGACGTTGCCCAGTGAGTTGTTCTTAAGGTCAGCCTTAAGGTGTACAGTACACACGATCAGGGGAGACGAAAATAGACATTGGCTTCTTAAAGTTCACTGTCTTTATTTTCCAAATAATTACACTTAATGCTTTCCAACTTCACTATTTTCACAAATGCTGGAGCTATACAATTCTTTACTGCTATTACACTTAGTGCTTGACAACACTGTTATTACACTTAATGCTTAACAACACTTCACTGTTTTCACAAATATCGAAAATAATCTTTCCTAACTGTAATTACACTTAATGCTTCCCAGTAACACTTTACAAATTTCACTAACAGCACTGAACTACACTTAACTGAAAACCGACTGAACTTCACTCAAACTGAACTGAAACCCAACTAAAGCTTATTCTAGTCTCTTATCCATCCTTAAAAAAGCTTGCACTATTCGAGAATCGTCTACTTCTCCAACATTATAGGGCATGCTGGTCTTGCATTATCCCCTAGCAACAACAGTTACCAACTAGGAGACATCAAAACAAGCCAGAGTTGTCTTACATTACATAATCATTTACCATACGAACTTAAATTACATGATTTAACAGGCAATCACATAAATAAAACATTATAGAGAAAAAGGTCATAAAAATTAATGCATAACATACGAAACAACTAAGCTCACAATAGCAGGCTAACTGGCAACTCCGACTCCTACCGAAACCGGAACTAGCGTAAACGAAACGCCAAGAAGCTTCTCGAGCACCTGGCTGGTAAATCTCACTTCTTAACAGTATGCATAAGCCACTTGAGAAACAAATTTGTATATCACTTTTCCAAACATCTCAGAGCTAAGATACATTTGTGGGAGTCGTCTATCTTGTCATGGCCTTATGCCACTCTTGAAGTGCACTGAGTGAACTTCAGGCTGAATTTGCCCTTCTACTGCAATCAGCACTCTTCTTTCTGGGGTATTCCTATGGAGCTGACGGACTTTTGCATTACCTGATTACCTGATTATGACGTGAAGGTATCCTGCACAAATTAGGATGTATAGTCATTTCTGACTTGCTCGTACTGAAAAGAAAGAAAAATGTTATAATATTCTTGGTTACAAGCAGCAAATTCTGTGTGTGAACAAAATTGAGTTTAGTTAGAGTGCTGTGTCCCTCTAGCCTGTCATATGTGTGAGTGCAACATGGGAGCATGATCATTTGGTAAAAAAAAAAGAAGTTTACAGTTTAGTTTATGGTTTTTCAAAGATGTGCCAAGATCATTGGTCCTGTCTGTATTCACTGGTATCAATTGTCTGCCACACAGTGTTCTTTTGGGTGCAGTGGTTATACATCACATGAGTAAATCATTTGCTGTTATCCATAATTCGGTCCCTCACTGTAACACTTCTTAAATTATTATCTATTGCCCCTCTCTCCTTTTTCTTTCCTCTCGCTTCGCTCTTACATGTCTTCTTCCTCTCTCCCCCTTTCTCCTGGTCCACGTCTCTGTCTCCTTTCTCTCTCCATTTCCTGCTTTTCATTTGTCTCTTTCGCTATTCTCTCTCTCTCTCTCTCTCTCTCTCTCTCTCTCTTCCAGCCTTCCCCTCAGCCGGTCATAACCAACTTTTTCTGCCTTTCTGTTCTCTATTTTAATTCTTCTATATATAAATTCCATCAATTTCATCTCTTACATTCTCTGCTCATGAGTAAGATCAGCATCAGAATCTGGCGATATTGATAAATATATATTTTTAAATGCATCAGGACATAAAGAAAGAGAGGAAAAAAAAAATCCTCGGTTGGGTAAGTCATTGCAGGATTTAAACTTGACTGTACCGAATTTAAACGTTGAATTGTATCAGAGGAGCTGAGGTAAAGATCATTATTATTTTTTTTATCCCAAGATAAAATATTGGGTTTGTATACTGCAGCGGAAAACTTGCAGTATTATCTTTACTGAACAACATATATTGGTTTTGCACAAGCTTACAGTGTCAATAAATAAATACTATATAAAATATGGTGAGGAGTTTCCTGTGGGTGTCGTCCGAGGCTGCCTTGGTAAGTATAGTTCATCTACCTTATCTGGAGGAAAGTTACGTTCATTTTCAGTGTTTTGCATAGTTCACTAACAGAATTCGACGGCCCTGCTGATTGGCATTCTTTCCATATCGCTTCTTCATGATTTGCACCATATTCTAGTGATAATTCTCTTGTTGTAGCTCAGCATTCATCATGAAGAGATGGCAGTTTTAAGCCAGGTTAAAGTAGACAGAATACATAATACACATATATTAATTTTCACCTGAAAACTGTGAAGTACTCTTCGTCTCCTAGCACAGTCGGAGGACACACGATGGTTAGGGAAGTAATCTCGGGATTCAAAGGACGCATTCAAGCCCAGACTGGGGCAGGGAAGTCTGAAGTACTGAATTTCGTTAATGCGGACATCCACACTGACATTTCATAAAAGAAAAAAAATATCAACCTCAATAATATCGCCTTACCATCCCTGAATCAAAGTATATAGACTACAGCAAGTAGACCCACTATATCCTTGAATTCAAGGGAGCACGGCTGAGCGGCGAGTCTTCTAAAAGCTGTGACGTCACGCATGGGGTATACGACAATACTGAGGGAAGAAACTGGACAAATGTTTGCTCACTGTTACATAAATGTGGAGCAGTCATGCTTGTTGTATACCAATAAAATAAATCAGTCTTTCGTAAACATATTGGGCACTTGCAAAAAAGCTGTTATTCATATTTTCTAATGAAAACGAGTGTAAACTGCACTCGGAAGGAGGCCAGCAAACTCCATTCCCTACCATAAACAGTAGTTTTATTGCTACAAAGTGTAAGTTAATGATTGCTTCAGCTATGCAGAAACCAGTGAGCAGTACTTGAAAACCTTTGGGATAGTCGAGTGTAATGAAATTTTGGCATAACTTACTCGTTCTGAGGAGGTGTTTTGCCAGAACATTGTTTTGATGCAACAGAGTGTAAAATTCTGATAATGCAATTTTATACTGTATTACTTTATCAGGGAAAGTAAGAAGACTGATAGCACATCAGAGAGAATTGAGACTGTGACATGGTATGAAATGTAAGAGGGTTAGTGCTTTCATCATAAATGCTTACCAGTAGCACAAGGAAAGTGCAAATAGGGCAGCAAACTCCCATCACCCCACATTCTCAGGTTATGACACACATCCCCAGATCACCCCACACATCCCCTGGGCTCCACAGAGATACTACTTACCATCAGCACAAGGAAAGTGCAAATAAGGTGGTAAACCCCCATCATGGCACACATTCCCAGATAACCCCACGCATCCCCAGATTACCCCCCCCATACTTGCAAGTCACCTCACACATCCCCAGGTTACTCCACACATCCCCAGGTCACCTGACACATCCCCAGCTTACCCTGCATTTCCCAGATTTCCTGCACATACCTAAGTCGCTCCAAACATCTCAAGTCACCTCACAAATCTGCAGCTTCAATGAAACACAACATGTTAAGCATATTTTAATATCATTATATTTGGCATAAAATATTACATGAATATTGTCTTATGCTAGCAGATAAATTTACAGTATATTGAACTATCACATTATAGAAGGTGAAGCAAGAAGAGCTTTGTGCATAAAAATATAAAAATATTCGCGTTAGAGTTTATTTAATAATTGGACATACAATAAAAAAAAAAAATCATGCATTTGAAGCTAATAGAAAAATATTCACATCCATAGTTGATAATGACACGTCCATACAACATATTTGATTGTAGCAAAGTATACTAATATTTATCCTGGCATAAACATGAGAAATGCCATCAACTTTGCATATACAGAATAATGATTATGGCTGTACAAGTAGAGGTTTGTACTGTACTTGTACTGAAACAGAATAATATCAGATCATTACTAAATACTGAGACATCCATATAATATACACTGTACTGTATTTGTAGCTGCTATTTGGCATAAATATCACAAAATATATAATCACATCAGACTGTGACATTATATTTCATGCAGTATAATGTCTTAAGACTAATAAAAGATATAAGTACTGTACAGTAAGTATAGGTTTGTACTGTAATACAATAATATCCAGAGTGTCTGCAGCAACACAAGTTACTGATAAGTGACATGGTGCTCAAGGATGTGGATGAACAAGAGGCCCATCAAGCATTAAGTGACTTCGTGCTGGGATGTGGGTGTAGAAGTTGCAGTTACAGAGACCTTTGATAACCTAAATTGTGTGTAGGGGAAAAATATGATATTTAATAACCCGTCACGTCCCGAGCCTTTCCGCACCTATGACATCCCCCAGTCCCGAGCCTTTTTGGAAAAATTTTTTTTCTTCTAAAACTTCCGCTTAGGTCGAGAAACGATGGAAAATCATGAAGAAAGTGGTCTCTGCGGTCTATAAGTGGTCTGTACAGGTGCGGTTTCCCCCCGCAGGTATCGTATTCTGTAATGGGCTGGATATGCGTTTACGTTTTCTATGGTAAGGAATAATGGGACAAACAACACACAACACCTCTACATTTATTGAATTTGAACTAATAAACAATAACAGTAACAATATAATGGATTTCAGACACATATATAGGAAAAATAAGCATTGTACCATCGCGCGAGCATAGCGAGTTAGGTCCGAGTCGTAACATGCTATATGCTAAGTTTCTGGTATGAGTCAATCTATCATTTTTCCTACTTGTATACTTCTGTTTTAATGACAATTTACCAATTACAACTGTTTTTAAGTGTTTTTAGATGTTTTCATTCATTATGATGACATGCAGCATAAGTTTAGTGCACATCAGCTTAGTAAGCGCACTCGCTATGACTCGTATTTCAACATACCAAATTGTTTTATCACTTTCCAATTATTTTCCCATTTACATAGAACCTTTCCTCCACCACTGTGAAGGTTTTCAATTATTTTCAATCATTACGAAGGCATTTAGCGATATGCTAGCGCCTATTCACGTAGCAACCACGATCTCAAACACTCGTGTTTCATCATCTACTTTATTTATTCACTCCAATTATATTTTCCCACTTACATTACACACGTTTACACCCCTAGAATGCACTGTACATACTTACTGCCATTATTTATTCAAGTGAGCGTGAGAATATCGCCTGAAAATACCCTCGCAAGGAATGTTTCGTCATACATAATACTCACACACTTATATACTAATTCACTCACACACTTATATACTAATTATTCACTTTATCACTTGCTGACTTTTATTTTGACTAATACGTGCCTTATTCATTCGACTAAGCGTCAGGAAATCTTATCTTTATAGACACGCTATGAATATTTGACTTAGAATATACATCATCATATACAATAATTTGAACTTATATTATACCCGTAAGAATGTCACATAATAAGAAATACATAATAAGGGGCCGTATTTATTGCACTGAGCGACAGAATATCGCATCAAACAACCCTCTCTATGTAAGTTTCAACTTAGGGCAGATTTATATACTTACACCCAATGTTTTCACTTATGTTCTACCCGTAGGCACTTTATACTAATATTTGGCGATCCACATGACTGATATTTTCACAGAGCGTCTGTCTGTCGCATTTACCTCATAATTTCAGCATCCTTTCGCATTCACACCATGCTAAAATTGCAGCAACGTGTGCTATTCATTAAAAAATGGGTGAATACACAGACCCACGTCACACTACACGCACTCATAGCTGGTGTCCTTCCTCTGTGTCGTGAGTCTCACCTGGGAATTACTGCACACGTGACACCTGCGCTGGGGCCTAGGTCTGTTGGGCTGGGGAGGGATAGGAGTGGGGAAATGGCGGCCGGATATTCTCTGGGGAGTCTGGGTAATAGGGGCAGTGCGGGGGCGCTGTTGGGGCCTTTCAACAGCATACTTAGCAAAGATTTCTCGTGTGAGCTCCCTCACAAACCCTTCAAATGTTTCCTGAACTCCTGTGGTCATGGCGTGAAGGTGGTGGCAATTCAGAGCAGTGATATCTAGCAAGTGAAAGAACAGTTTTTTATACCACTTCATCGTGGTCCTGGCACACTCTACCGTCGATATCATGGAGTCAGACTGCTCCACGAGGCGCATGTTTATATTGTAATCCATTACACACTCAGGTTTCCAAACACGACGCCTGCTCTCGCTATGGTAATCAACAGAATCAGTACGGTGCATCAAGGGGCGGTGAACCGTGGACAAGAGGCTTACTTCTCTGTTGTGGTTCCACATTGTGGCAAGGATGTTGTTGGCTTTGAAGAAGACAACCTCACTCCTTCCAAGTTTCCGCCCTACCTTGACCACGTGACGCCGGTTCACCTTTACGGTTCCACAGACTCCCGTTTCATGTGTGTGAAGATAACGAGCGAGAAGAGGGCTAGTGTACCTGTTGTCGAGGTAGAGAACGTGACCACGATGAAGGTAGTCTTGTATCATCGTCTTTACCACTGCTCCCGAAAGTCCTGTACTTCGATCTTCTATTATGTCTGTCTGTGCACCGGTGTACAAGACTATGTCTTGTACGTATCCAGTCCTACAGTCACACATAACAAAGATCTTGAACCCAAAACGGTGCCTTTTGCTGGGTATATACTGTCTGAATGAAATATTGCCTCTCCACAACACGAGACTCTCGTCTATGACGAGATCTCTATAGGGATAGAATGAGGATCGAAAGGTTTGCCTGAGGTGATCAAAGACCAGCCTAATTCGCCTCATTTTGTCAGTGTTGTTTGCATTTGCAGGGTCATTAGCATCATAAAAATGGAGGCGACTTAGAATTTGTTGAAACCGATTACGGCTCATCACTTGACCAAATATGGGGGTAAACATAACAGAGTCCCTAGTCCAGTAAGCAGGAATTCTATTTTTTCTTATTATACCCATCAAAAGGACAAGGGCAAAAAATAAGAACATTTCTGGAATGGAGACAGGGTAATCATAAATCATAGAATGCCTACTCCTTGTTCCCAATCTTTCACTTTCTAGGCGCTGGGCGCTTGCAAACAGGTTTGTTTGAAAAACGATCTGATCTACGAAGGCCTCACTGAAAAACAGGTGGAAAAAATCCAACCTGCTTGAATTACAGTGAATACCTGGTGCAATGCAGCCAGATCGTCCTTGCTCAGTGAAGGGGTGAATGAGGGGAGAAAAATCACTCCCATCCTCCCAATCCCACGACACAAATCCCTCGTCCCCATCACCGCTTTCGTCTGGGTGGGGAGGAGATCCTGGTTGGGGAGGTTGGGGAGAAGGAGTACGGAGGGCTTCCCCACTGTCACTCCTCCACCATCTGCCTTTACCCTTTCCCTTTCCCTTACCCTTACGGCCTTGAGGAACATTAAGGGGCTGTGGGGATGAAATTGTTGAATATTGGGGAGCAGAAGACGTGCTGGGGAATGGTTCCTTCCCACGTTCCCCCTCCATTACCACACCACGTGCTCTTTCACGCAACCTTGCTCGACCACGTGTTAGGGGATATTGGGGAGCATAAGACGTGCTTTGGAGTGGTTCCTCCCCACCTTCCCCCTCCCTCACAACCCCACGTGATAATGAACACACCCGCACTGGCCCAGGTGATCCACTCTGCCGCCTCACACTGCGTAGGGAGAGCAATGACTCACCCACGTCACTCTCACTTTCCCTAATCCCAGGACTTTCCATTTCACTCCCCACTCCCTCCACTTCACTTCCTACCTCCCCAAACAGAATGCTAGGCCCATACCTGCTCATACAACGTGGTGTGCGCTCTGGGCCACGATGTGTAATCACCTCCCGTCCATACCACGTGGCAGCACGTCCCACGGCTCCGTCCTCGTCCTTGTCCTCGACCTCGAATTCTGCTTCCAAGGCACGCTGGGGATAGGGATATGATATACCACGTGCCTTCTTTGCCTCCTGCCCCTCTCTAGCAGCACGGTAAGTCACGTACTGCCGCTTCCTGGGTGACGGAACTTCCTCGTTACTGCTGGTGGTTTCTTCCTCCTCTGGCTGCACATAATCCTTGTCCATCTCCTCGTCATCCAGTGGGGAATCACTGTCGCCGGTAAAGGTGTCCAGGGCGACTTGAATTTCGCTCTCTGAGAGACCTCTCTTAGCCATGTCTGAGCAGGACCGTGGCTACCAGGTGAGTGGACAAGTGGCGGGCTAGCGCGGGTCGCGCGGGGTCGCCGAGTGTCCCTGCCTGGTGGCAGGTAGGGGAAGGTCAGGTGAGGGTACGTACTGCAAATCAAGCGCGAAATTTGAAAATTGTCGAAATTATGTACATTGCAGTGCACGACGTACTGGTACGTCGCCGGGACTGGCAAATGCAAATCGTTGCAACGTACCCATACGTCATCGGGACGGGGCGGGTTAAGGAAGCATATCAGGGAACTGTACAGTACAGTGGGCTCACACAGTACGTGTGATTACAGTGCATGAATCACATACTACACGAGTGACCAAAAATCATGACCACAAATCTTTGAATGAGCGAGTTTAGCCCACAAAACGCGAGCCAGAGGGAAGGAGTGGCCCAATACTGCTATTTTCCTGCAATTTTGACTGTTGCTGCATTCTGGAAGAAATACTGCATAACATTCGACAGGCCGTAAATTTCTTTGTCAAAGCCTGGAACAATGCCACATTGGTAACAGTCAAACATGCGTGGTGCAGCCGGGGCAGCAGGGGCACTCTAAGTGGGTTGCCATGGCTCGGAACCCCTGCTATTTAAGTCCATCAGGGTTGTCATATAATGTCTTTAAGGTGACTGACCACACTTTTGTTATTTTAGCTGCATCTGAAGCATATGTCTTAAAATTTTTCCCTTTATTATATCTCTAAGGTTAAAAAAAATATCAAGGCTTGAGGGGGTTCCTCCCAGATGTTATTTTCCCCATAAGATTATGTATTCACAGTTCGTGAAATCACAGTGCGCAAGGTCGTGGATCGCCAATTCGCTCGCGCACTGTGTGAGCCCACTGTTCTTTTTGTTGATTTGGAGACAGCCTTTAACAGAGTCCCTAAAGAGGTGGTGAAGTGGGCAATTAGAGAGCTTGGAATTGAGGAGTGGTTGGTTAGAGTGGTTTTGGCCATGTATGTGGGTGCTCACACCCAGGTATGGGTGAATGGAGATTTACATGAGTTTTTCATGAATTTTGGCGTGCATCATGGGTCAGTCTTGAGCCCCTTGTTGTTTATCATGGTACTTCAAGCCCTCTCACATAACTTCAGAAGTGGACTCCGGTGGGAAATGTTATATGCTGATGATTTGGTGCTGATTCCAGAAAATGAAAGGGAGGCAAAGGAATGACTTAGGAAGTGGAGAGATGGTATGAGACACAAGGGCTTAAGAGTAAATGCAGATAAAACCCAGTGGGCAAATGTCACATTTTTC
The DNA here is from genome assembly GCF_032717465.1 of Coenobita brevimanus. NCBI lineage: Eukaryota > Metazoa > Arthropoda > Malacostraca > Decapoda > Coenobitidae > Coenobita > Coenobita brevimanus. The sequence goes on along the minus strand of NC_136975.1, from coordinate 14,853,861 downwards.
ACGTGGAAAAGATGTGGACTGGAGATGTCTCAAAAATGTGGATATTTGATATTTTTGATAGTTCGTTTCACGAGAATTTAAGCACGTGTAATAGACGTGTTGAAATTCAGGATTAATACACAGTAAAATCTGGTGGAATAAATCACATGCATGCAAATTAGGAAGGCTGTCTAGAAACCAAATGCATAAAAAAATATATTCACTCCGTAACACCAAGAAGTTCTTCCTGTGCTGAATAAAAGTAATAATTTAGCCACAATAAATTGTCAGATTCATCAGTCATCAAAGCATTGTCGATTAACTTATACAGACTATAATTTATTCAGCTTGGGAAGAACTTGTGGGATCTAGGGATTGAATGTAAATTATATTTATCCATTTGATTTCTAGAGAGCCTTCCTAATTTAAGTCGTATAAGCTTGTCTAATGATTGATAAAATAAACTCTCAAGATGCATCATAATCATCAACAGGTTAATTGTCAATAATGTGCAAACAATACAAATGTCCTGCAAGATTCATATACTGCATAGAGTACTGTAACTACATCAGTATAGTTATGGTATAGTTAATGGTGAACGGAACCCATGAAACTTGGTTTGACTATAAGGTGCGATACATCAAAAGTCTGCACAATATTGGACACTAATGAATATAGGTATGATTAAAAATAATACACAGAGTAGTTGTTTAATTTATATATTGTGTATTACAGAAAAATCATTCACATTGCTATCTTATATAGTTGATGAGGTGAAAAGCTTTGGATTCCACCTTCTGCAGAAGAGCTCTATGTGATAAAAAGAAAGTAATTAATCAGAGAAATTAATTAAGGCAACTAATTTGGGAAAAATAAAATACCATAGGGGAACTTAACGGTATACTAAAAGTTAACAGGGGATCAGATAGGACAGTAAGGATAGCAGACAACCAACAACCATCAGCACATTCAGCGGAGTATTCGTTTCAGTAGCCAGATCAATTGCTTCTCTTAGAGTACAAAAGAAAATATAAATACTACAAACAATTAATCAGAAACCCTGGGAGCACTGTGAAAAAGAAAACAGTACTTGGATGCTACCCCGAAGAATAATAATGTACAGTGTAGGGTCTGTGTGACAAATGGAGCTGTCCACCATCCTCTTAAGGAGAGTGCTAGCTGCGTGGTATGTGTCGTTTTATAGGCTACATGTAAGAGAATTAGTGTTAGATTATCTGAAAGAATAAAACACAGATATTAGTTTCAAGACAACAATAAGTACAGTAAATCAGGGAATATTTTTTTTGTTTGTTTAGTTCAGTCATAGTACAGTAGGCTCGCACAGTACACAAGTTCACAGTACGCAAATCGCATAGTATGCAAGTGACCAAAAATAATAACTAAAAAACCTTCGCTGCACGAGTTTAGCCCACAATACGCGAGGTAGAGGCAAGGAGTGGCCCAAAACCGCTATTTTCCTGACTAAGCGACCCCCCTCCCCGCACAATGTGCCCATCGTGACTCAGAGGCTCTTGGGGAAGGTGCTCAAGAGGATTCGACAGTAAGATCTCGCCAATACCGACTTCGACAATAACGTTTTCGGCAATAACATTACGGTAGAATAGAACCCAGTTTCTTTGATAATGTTTTGGATTCTCTTGAATGACAGTTATTTCACGAATGCTAAGTTGTTATACAGTAAATACTTCCATAACAAGATAAGGAATGAAGCAGACAAAGATAGATGAAGGAAATTGCCGAAAACGTGAGCAGTAGCAAGAAGGAGATGGAGGATCCTCCCCTCACCACCTCCCCTGAATTACCTGCCGCCCCCGACTCACCAGCTGCCTCCACCTTCGAAGTCCCAACTGCTTCACCGGGCATAGCTGCAACCCCCACCATAATGACTGTTACTGCATTCTGGAAGAAATATAACATTCAACAGGCCGTAAATTTCTTCATCAAAGCCTGGAATAATACAACACTGGCAATTGTTAAACACGCACGGTGGGGGGGGGGGTGCAGTGGGGGCACTCTAAATGTGTTGCTGTGCCTCAGAACCCCTGTTATTTACGTCCATCAGGCCTGTTGTCTACTGTTGTTAAGGTGACTGACCATATTTTTGTTACTGTAACTATATCTGCAGTATACAGTATGTCTGAAAATTTACCCTTTATTATGTCCCTGAGGGTCAAAAGATGTCAAGGTATGAGGGGGTACTGCCCATGTGTAATTTTTCCCATAAGATTACGTATTCACAGTGCGCGATTTCAAAGTGCGTGAGGACCAGGACCACCCATCCACTCTTGTACTGTGCGAGCCCACTGTATTTAATTTTCTTTTTTAGGATAGGTAAGAAATAACCCTTTTTTGCATGATTTAGGGAACAACTTCCACCGCAAACGAATCCCAAAACCTGTAATTGGGTGAAGTCAAATTCGAAACGATATCCTTAAACTGGTACTAAATATGTATATATATACAAATTAATTTTTTTTCTCTGGGGGGAGGATTTACTCATATTTTGATTTTAACTGGCAATACTTTCAACCGCAAATGATCACCTACTTACCCAACCCTGTCCTATCTCCCATCAAGGGGTTGAAGTCAAATACGAGATGAAAACTGTAAAATCGAATAAATTATTTACCTTTTAATATTAACCTAACCTAATCTAACCTAACCTAACGTAACCCTGTGCATGGTTGAAGTCATATATGAAATTTAAAAAAGGGAAATAAAACTGAATGAAGTGCTTTTTAACCCATTAACTGCGGCATTAGGTTTTGTGGTCGATCCCTCATGCAAAAAAAAAAAACGGGATTTCTTTTTTCCTCAAAAATAATTTTTGCCCTTGTAAATGAAAGCGTGCATGGAAAAGAATAGGAAACCAAATACGAGTTCGTTATTTACCTTAGTTTGGCCGTGGTATGCTATTTTTGGGCATTTGGGTGAAAAATGTAGCTTGCCTTTTTGAAACAAAAAAAGCTTGATCATATGATGTACATAGCAGTCGCATGCTTTCTTCATATGATGTACATAGCAGCTATCGGATTAATTAAACTAATCTAACCTACCAAATCAGACCTAATCCAAAAAAATTTAACTCCCAACCTAACCTACATTAACTGTGAAAGCATCTTACCTAACCTAACCTGGCCTAATTCCTGTATGTGGTTGAAGTCACACACAATATATAAAAAAAGGAATTAAATCGAATGAAGTGCTTTTTAATCTAACCTAACCTACCAAATGAGACCTAATCCAGCCAAATTTAATCATCAACCTAACCTACACTAACTGTGAAAGCTCATAATTTGGGGGGCAGGGATGGGATAAGGTCGCCCTCCCCAAGCCGTGACTATACAGTGAGTTGTTACTGCACAAACAAAAACACCTAAAGGGCATATTTGCTACGAAAATGTCATATATGAAACCCCCCCTAATATAATTGAAAAGGCTGGAATTCCCATAGGGTGTGACTAAAGAAAAATGTAATACTACCTAAATTAGCACTATGCAGGCACCTGACAGAATTCATGCCTAGCCTATAGGCTAGCTTGGGCTCTATACATCGTGCGGATAGGCTATTGAGACCGAGCCTGTGTGGTTGACCAGTTTATTTAAGGCTAATTTCTTCAACACACTACAGTCTTTATACCTAAAGCTTATATATGATTAACTTTTGATACTGAAAATTGATATTGGACTTCAAAAATCTTACCTTCCCTCAAAGCTTGTGCCTTTGTACTGCATGGTAAATGCGGGGTTTGAATGTTTATGCAAGGTTACCATTGAAAATACTCAAACTTCGCTATAGGTAGCAATATGGAATGGTAAAATAGCTAGAATAATGCCACAAATATTAAAATACCATTTAAAATGGCCCAAATAACTATAACATTTATAGAACGTCACTAGATGTAAAAATTAAATATTTATACATGATCAAAGTCAGTTCCTCTATATCTAGCGAGAAAGTATAGCTAGATTGTACGAGCATGGCAACACTGTGTTTGAGGCGTGTTGTTTACGTTGATATTGGTGATCTAGTACTATTTCGCATTCGTTAAAAAATAAATAAAGAAAATGTTTAATAAGCACATAAAAAGTATTACATTGAATATCATGAATATCTACTGTACCATCATTTATATCACTTATTTAAGAGAGATGATCATTTTAGGTAACGAATTATCCTCAACCACTTCCGTCTCTCTCTCTCTCTCTCAAATACGGAATTCATGGAGAAAGACTGGGGAGGCCTTTGTTCAGGACACTAAATGGCTGATGATATCATCATCGTCATCAGCAGCAGCACGACCTGCCCACCTCCATTTCTGTTCTTTTATAACTTCTATAATGTGTTTTACTAATTTAGTCTGCTCTTTCACCAAAGATAATGTGTTCTGTTCCTCAAGGATATTCCCAAAGAGCAATAGAAACGACAATGTTAGGAATATTCTTTTATATATATAGATAGATATATATATATATATATATATATATATATATATATATATATATATATATAATGTATATATAGATAGATAGATAGATAGATATAGATAGATAAAGATAGATATATATCTAAATTTCCAATCAATAAATATTATAAAGTGCTAATAGGGAGGCTACATAATTATTTTCACGCAGTATATACCAAAAAAAGGCATAAACTCATATTGTTCTAATGTTGCAGAATCACAATCGGAACTAATCTATTTCATGTGAATTCTACCACCACATATATATTTCATACTATTCTGTGAATTCACATGAATTTTTCATCCAGTTTTACACGAGAGCTTCTCAGCTAAGTTTCCACGTGGAAAAGATGTAGAAATCTGGTGAATACTGGTGTACACGAGATTTCACCAAATATCCATGACTAAAAGATGTGGAGTTCACGAGCTGTGCCCACTGGGAAGTGATGGTATCTACTGTAGGACTGGGGGTGGTACTGTCAAAGACGAGGGAGAGTGGCCACCTGTGATTTGTCACACGGGTGTGGGAAGTACAGTAATTTCATTTTGTGCAGTGTTTGTGATAAGTGGGTGCATAAGAGATGTAGTGGTATTAAATACCGACTGCGAGATATGCTGATTTCATGTGTGCGGTGTGTCTGGGAGAGCATGTGGATATTTCCCTGCATGAAAGGATTGAACTTGCTGTTGAGTCTCTGGAGTGTGTGGAAGAGTTTTGTTATTGGGGAGACATGTTATGTGTTGGAGGTGGGGCAGGAGCTACCACTGTGGCTAGAGTGTGGAGTGGTTAGAAGAAGTTCAGGGAGCTGTTGCCTCTCCGGACACTGAGAGGGCTCTCCCTCCGTGCTAAGGGATCTTTGTATATGACGTGTTAGGAGTGTAATCTATCTATCTGTCTATTGCCAGACGCCATAATCCCATAAGGGGTGGCCATTTGACTTTGAGTTATTTGCTTTCAGGGGAGGGGCACCATTACTAAATATTGGGACATCCATGTAATATGCTGTACTTGTGGCCAGACTTGGGATCTATTACTGGGTTTCTATTACTATTAATTTCAATTGATCTCTACTATATTACTATTATAATTACTTTAGTGGTCATCTATTACTATCACTATTACTTGGTCATCTATTAGTATCACTATTACTATTAATATATTATTTATGATAACGGTATTAATTGAAAATGGTTTTTATTTTCATTATCGTTGGGAGGCTGTTCCACTGAATGCACAAGTGTGTCTAGATCACCTGATGGCCTGTTGACCACTCTCCATTCTGCACGGTCTCCTGTGGTGTACCTGCAGCTTGGAGAGCAGCCAACAGGTAACAAGGTGAGAAGGCTGTTTTTATTGATTATGGTACACTGTATTAAAGAAGTGTCTGTAATGGCAAAGTAATATACAATTATCTATTACTTTGCCTTCTGTTACTATTACAACTACTATTACAGTCTGGAACTTGTGATCTATTACTATTACTATTACTCTGAAAACCCTGTAATAGTCTATTACTATTACCCCACGTCTGCTTGTAGCAGCTATTTGGCATAAATATCACAAAATATACAATCACATCAGACTATGTGATATTTCAGTACATTTCATACAATATAATGTCTTAAAACTAATAACAGGTATAAGTACTGTACAGTAAATAAAGGTTTGTACTGTAAAACAATAATATCCAGATTATTACTTAATACTGGGACATCCATATAATATACTGTTCTTGTAGCTGCTATTTGGCATAATTATCACAAAAATATACTGTATAAAGACATCAGAGTATGTGACATTATATTTCATACAGTATACCGTCATTTCTTTAAATATAAGATATTAGTAGTGGACAGTAAGTAGAGGTTTGTACTGTATTAAAATAATATCGAGATCATTGCTTAATACTAGGACATCCAGATCATACAGTAAACGAATACTGTACTTGTAGCTACTGTTCGGCACAAATATCATAAAATATATAATCACAGACTACATTTGCATGCAGGTAATACTGACAAAAATATCACAAAAAGAAATATCATAGCATCAGACTAAATCATAACGTATATATGTACAGCACAGCGTCTTAAAACTAGTAACATGTTTAATTACTGTACAGTACAGTGACAGGACAATGATCAGACAATGCACTTTGTAAAAATGTATCACAGCACTTATCCTATGCTATTCACTTCTAGAGAATGAGATTGATTGACACCAAGTTTTTTCATATCATGCATTTTTTTGGCGATATTTGCAAATTTTCAGTGCTTGCTGTAAATGATTCATGCGAAAGTATATTCTGCATCTGACACAATAATCAATGACATCTCTAGGAAGACCACTGCTTTGAGCTACAATTTGTACCATGCCAGAAACTTCCCCATGACCTTCTACTAAAGTCACTCCATGATGTTTTCTAAACCATTTTTCTATCACCTGGAACTGGGCTAGCATGGGAGGAGACATTCGAGAGAGACCAGTTTTGTTTTTATAAGCAATCTAGTCACTATCTTTTTCTTCACAACTTTCTAAATAGGGATACTTCTTCCTAAATTTGCTAACAACAAAACCAAGTACATACTTGAATCCTTCTACTTCATTATCTGGCACCACAAATTCAGGACTGCTGTCAACTTTCTCTGGTTCTTCATCAAGGATTTATGAGGTAAGAACACTATCATCCAACTCCAACAAGGACGCTTCATCAGTTGTCATATTCTTTTGAGTGGAGAACTGCTTGCCTTGAAATTTTTTAGCCCCTCAGCAACAAACTCATCATTTTTGGAGACTGTAGTATTTGGACTGACTGCCACTAGTACGTGCTTTCGGCTGAGAATGTAACGCCTAATTCTGTATTTGAAACTAACAGGATCTGGATGGTCACATGCACTTCCCATTTGTCTTAAAATCCCAAGACTGTTCTCCAGTACATCTTGGCTCAATCTCCTTGTTAGAATATATTTAAAGTTATACTGTAGAAATATTTTAAGTCATTGAACAAGTTGATCAGTGACTTGGAAGAATACAATATACCTTTGACGAACTGGTATTTCTTTCCAGCAACAGTTGTCAGGGAAAAAGTATCCATAATTGCTAAGTACATCAAGCTGGAAACTGTCTCCTTTATACGAATTTCTCATTACTTTCTGTCCTCTGATATTACCCGAATTCATGACATCAAACCACTTATCAACTAGTCAATAAATTCAGCTGTTTCTTGCCAGTTACCAGAGGAGAGCATGCCTGTGCTGCCTAAATACTTGATAGTCTTGGATGTCGTCTCTGACAGGAGCTGAGTAGCAGTTTTAACTCTCTGTCGGTCTGGCCTTTTGACGAGCAATGAAAAGTCATATATTTGGGGGACCAATTTAAAATCTCCTGTTTGGTGTTTGACCAGTTCTAGCAGAGGTTCTGCATTAATATTGCCATGTGGAGTCTGAATGGTACTGTCCAAAAGGTTCTTTCTGATTAACTTGATTAAATGAGGAGGATCTGCAAAAATATGCACAACTCTGTTGGAATTGTAGGGATGTGTGGAGTACGGCTTAACAGTTGATATTCCTAGAGATGTGAACAAACCTACATTAGCACCTGCCAGGTCACAAACTGTCACATGAACTGGGTATCCAGCTGCCTCAATCTTTTCAGTAATTGACAGTAATAAGTTCTTTGTTATTTTAACATCATAATCATAATAGACAGGTTGTTTCCATTTACCCATAAATCCTTTGACAAGTGCAACCTGAACTGACTGATGAGGATTATATATTCTATCAGAACTTTTGTCATAGCAATATTTGTTGTCCATTTTCATCTCATCCAAAGAGATGATGCAAACCCTTTCTCCATCTGTGAGTGACTGCTCAGATGGGCATTAATCGTAAAACTGAATTTCAGATACCTGGCTCTACATTAATGTTACTAATTCATCGATTCAGAGCTGAAACACCTGGTAATGGGAAGTTAAGGTGCTCTCAACTGTACCAGTAAGATTTTAAATCAAAGCTGTGTATACTAAGAGCACCTATGATATCATCTTCTGTCCAATGTCTGACTGGCCGACCAGAAGTTAAATGTGCAATCTGTGACCTACTGAAACTTTTTGCCAGTGCATTTTTACAATTGTTAAATGTGCAATCTGTGACCTACAGAAACTTTTTGTCAGTGCATTTTTATAATTCTTTATCATGTCATTTTAATATCCAGTTTATTATTACAAATATTTACTTCAAACTTTAGCATCTGAACTTTTTCCAGGAGGACTCCTACTTTGTTTTTCATGTTGTTAGAATCAGATGTAGCAGTGTCAGGCTTACGGTGGATACCCTTATCTCTGGTTTCAACAATGTCCCTTACTGATGATTTGGAACTCGCACAGGGTTAAGGCACTGGAAGGTGTTACACTGACAGTTTCATCACTTTCCAAACCCAGGTATCTACCTTTTTGATTAGTGGTGTTGTCCATTATTGTTGGAGTGCTCTGCAGGAGATAATCCAGTTCACTGTAGAAACATGAACTCTAGATGTGGGTGTTTTTGAAGAGTAAGCTGTCTGCTCTTTGCAGACAAGGATGGACTGGACCATTCTTGGCTGCTTGGCTGATGCCACTGTCATCTCTGAAATGTACCATATATTTATGTGACAAGCATTTTGTGAGCATCTAACCATCCATCCATCCATTGCCAGACGCCATGTATCCCAAATGGGGTGGTCAAGGGCTTAGAGTTAATTGTTTTACAGGGAGGCGCACTAATCCTCCACCAACCCCACTTGACACGTAGGGACGCCAACAGCATCTGGTGTTCCCAGGCGGTCACCCATCCAAGTACTAACCAGACCCAACGTTGCTTAACTTCGCTGACCGGACGGGAAGCGGTGTACTCAACGTGGCATGGCCCACTGTGCTATATTAGCTTGTCAAATTGTGTACTGTGTATGTGAATGGGTGTGGCAGGGTGCAAAGGGTCATCCAGAATAAAGCCATGGTCTCCCAGTTGACTCCAGCCACTTTAAACCTCATGGCCCAAGTCACTAAAGGCACATCCCCTCTGTTCAGACATGAATACTGTCTACCGCAAACTGTACTGTGTACAAAAACGCTTCCTGATCATGAAAGTAATAAACTTGAAAGAACTCTGAGGACTTAAGGGAAGAAAATGAGTACTACCAAATTATCAGATAACCACAGAATTCTTCCTAGTTTATTATGTGGGTACTCTTACCTTGTGTGAGTATTTCAGTCTCTTCAGCTCTCTCTTTTCCATCCGCTGCCCTCTGTTAGTAATAATACCTGCAAGAGAGTCACATTGATTAACTCGTTTGCTGGTGCATCCAAGATTTTTACATTTATTAACTTTAGTAATACAGTATTTATTTATAATCTGAGCAAAGGTACCCGGTTTTAATCCATTCAGTTTTTCAAAACGCAACTTTGGGGTAGGTTAGGAGTGTCAGTTAACTTAAAAAAAAACTATATCTACCTAAATGCAGGGATTATCTGAAAGTATGTTGTGGTGCATTTTTTAATTATGTGGGCTACTTATATCCTTGTGTAGTAAGGTCAGAAAAACTGTCATAACTGTTTTATGATATGACAACGAGTTAAAGAATGTCAATGTCATAGATGTGTATGACCACAGATATATGAAAATACTGGGTATAAATCAAATAGGTACTGTACATCTGGGGGAGGGAGGGGAAAGGAAATTTACCAGTGCATAGGATCATTTCATAGAAGTCTAAAATGTATTGAATGTATTGAATTTCCTTAAATAAGGAGAAAATTCACTGCAATTACATATTGCATACGACATCCCATACACAAAAGTGCATAAATTATTTGAAGATTTAGGAAGCTGGAATCACAGAAAATATCATGTCTCCTTTCATACTACAAATCATACTGTACTGTACTCACCAGTACTATGGGGTTGAATCTTGTCATCCTTATTCGGCTGTGTTGAGGGAAGCTCCAGGTCAGGAATGGCATCAGGTTTAAGGCTGCGATAATTTTTTGGTAACTCACAGCCCAGCAATTCACATTTAAGCCTCTTGGGTCTCTGTGTACTGCTTAATGTTTTTCACATATAGCAGCAGTTTTAACATCAATAAAGTCTTTCCTGCAACATTTATTAACCCAAATATCACTGTATTCTTTTTGCTTGGGGAAGTTGTGATATGTTCTGCTGTCATTTTTCTTTGGAGTACATCCATAAACAGCACACACTTTTCTTGATTGACCCATCTGTTACACATCCTGAAAATAATGCATAATGGTAAATGCAGAACACAAATAAGAATAGTGATGTAGGAAGTGCTTCCACAGGAAAAATTTTTCCTTATCCCAGACAGTTCTGTGAATTACCCTAGATTACCCTAAATTATAACTTTATTCAGTAATTCAATATATATATATATATATATATATATATATATATATCTATATATATATATATATATATATATATATATATATATGGAGCTTCTGAGTTACAGTGGTAAAGTGTGCATTTTCGTACACTGGAGAGCGAGGGTTCGGGCCCCGCCAGGGTAAAAAAAAACTTTGGGAGCGTTCTCCTGGCCACGTACTGCCTGGTGGACATCAGGGGTGCTGTGGCTGAACCAGTGTCGCATACAATAAAGAATGCTTACACCCAGTCGGCTTGTGCGGGCCAATTACACTTGGTTCACAGACTACACACACATCCAAAGCCACTCCAACACTACAATTACACTTACAAGCACTACACACCTTACATACAGTCTCTACCAGACAGCCTAAGCCACTTGGTAGAGATACATTGGCTGTATCGTCCCCACTTCGGTTGGGATAGGCTGGTCCTGCAGTGGATACTCAAAAGGCTGATGACGATGATATATATATATATATATATATATATATATATATATATATATATATATATATATATATATATATATATATATATATATATATATATATATATATATATATATATATATATTTTATTATTATTATTATTATCTCTTTATATTTTTGCTGACAAATAATGGAACTGTACTGCAACAGTACTATGTAAGCCAAAATTACCTTCATGTTAATTTTGGGTACTTTTATAAAAGTGACACAAAACAATACTGAACATGTTTTTTGAAAAAAGATACTGTAACATTTTAATAACAACACAAACTCCACATGAAAAATGAAATATCCTGTGACAATGAATGTGAAGCCTTATTATTCTTTTTGACACCTCTGTTATACTGTGATACTAATAGAAACACATTTCTTTTATAAGACTTAATGTCTGTACTACAGCAACAGAAACATTTTTCTTTGTGAAATATACTGTGGTCTCTCGTTCACTGCAATAAAACCGAAAGACTTTATACCCAATCTACCATGCAGGTAAAGACAGATGTTTTCATATTAGAGTTGCATGCATATTTCAGAGAACCAAAAACGTGCATTATGCTATCGTTAACAATAATCCAGAAATTAAAGACAGAATTCCAGTTTGGTTTTGTTCTAAAGGAATGTGAATGTGTCTGATTACCCTAGAATCTATATATATACCCGAGAATTTGCCCAAATCCCCCCCCCCAAAAAAAAAAAAAGAAAAATAAACATTGCCCCAAACTCTACCCTAACATAGACTTGATTACCCTATAATAGGGTAATTACCCTGAAAGTGGAAGCGCCGAGTACAGGTTTGTTACAAATTTGTCTCTAAATGCAAATTAACTGCTGCACTCTCATTTACCCCCATTTTTTCCTTTTTTTTTTTTTTTTTTTTTTTTTTTGAGGACAGCTAAGGCTGTTTCCTACCCATGAATATAAAATCTATTTTTCTTTTATGCTAGGAAGAAGGAACCAATGGCCAACGTACCAGCAAAAACTGTTCCTTCCAAGAGAAAAACAAAATACTAGAGAGCTAAATTCAAGATCCGATCATTTCGAGATGCCTAGACACATTGCGTTTGAAGGACTGGAGATTAAAGCTAGCAGGAAAAATAGAAAGAGGGAGACAGTTCCAGGGCTGACCTGTTGCATAAATGAAGGACTGGGAGTAACGGTTAACTCTTGCATTAGAGAACTGGACAGAGAAGGGATGAGAGTTTGCTGCTAAACGGGTGCTACACGCTGGTCGTAAAAGTGGAGGAATGCAAGCAGACAGTTCAGAGAAGCAGTGACCATTTAAGCAGCGATAGAAAAGAGATAAATATGCAACAATGCAGCGAAGAGACAGAGGTTGAAGGGAGCCAGTAAGAGGAGGAGAGTTAAATGAGACGAAAAGCCTTTGACTCCACCCTATTCAGTTGTACTCTACACAGGGGCAAATAAAACTCGTGTATAGAGTCAACAATTGTGCAGGGGTAAAGAAGGCACGGAGTCGGCTTAGCACACCCAATCTCTTGGAAGCAGATTTTACAAGAGATGTAATATGATCTTTCCAATATAAGTTCCGGGTGAATCAAACCCCAAGCATCATCAACGATGATGCAGGATTAAGCTGAATATTATTAAACAGTAATGGGCACACCTCTGGAAGATTTTCTCGGGTTGATAGGTGTAACAACTGAGTCTTTGATGCATTAAAAACAACAAGATTATTTTTACCCCAATCAGAGATACAAGCAAAGTTAGACATTAGGCGTGCCATAGCCTCATCCCTTGTTTGTTGAAGTAACTGTTATGATGGACTTTACGGGAACCGAATGGAAAGGTGAAGGGTGGAGTCATCAGCGTACGAGTGGATAGGGTTAGATGTACAGCTTAGAAGGTATGAAGGAAGAGAGTTGGTGATAGGACAGAGCCCTGAGGAACACCACTATTGATAGATCTAGGAGAAGAACGATGGCCATCCACAGCAGATGCTATAGAACGACCAGAAAGGAAGCTATAGATGAAGGCACAGAAAGAAGGATAGAAACCGTGAGAGGGCAGTTTGGAAACTAAAGCTTTATGCCAGACTCTATCGAAAGCCTTTGAGATGTCAAGTGCAACGGCAAAGCTATCGCCAAAGTCCCGAAAGGAGGATGAACAGGAGTATGAAAGGTACATGAGAAGATCGCTAGTGGAGCGTCCCTGACGGAACCCATACTGACGATCAGAAAGAAGGTTGTGATAGGAAAGATACTTCAAAACTTTTCTATTAAGAACTGACTCGAAAATTTTAGAGATACAGGATGTTAAAGCAATTGGACGATAGTTGGAGGGTTGGGAATGGTCACCTTTCTTTGGGACCAGCTGAATGAGAGCAAACTTCCGGCAAGAAGGAAAGGTACAAGTTGTTGGACAAAGGCAAAAGAGTTTACTTAGGCAGGGTGTATGCACAGAAGCACAGTTCTTGAGGACAACAGGAGGGACTCCATCAGGCCCATAAACCCTGTTGGTACTGAGGCCTGTGATTACAGAAAATACATCAGCTGAAGAAATTTTGATGTCAACCATGAGGAATTCAGAGGGGTGAAGTGATGGAGGAACAGCACCGGAATCATCTAAGGTGGAATTGGAGAAATTCTGAGTGAAGAGATCTGCTTTATCAGTAGAAGAAATAACTACAGAACCATTAGAGTAGAAAAGAGGAGGGAAGGATGATGAGGTAAAGTTGTTGGAAAGGTTTTTGGCAAGGTGCCAGAATGAGCGGGAAGAATTCAAGTTGGAGATCTGAGAGCATTTAGTATGGATGAAATTATTTTTAGCAGAGCAAAGAACAGACTTAGCATGATTCGAGGCAGAAACATAAAAAAGAGGTGATTCAGGGGTGGGTTGGCTCTGGTACCTTTTATAGGCCCTCTCCTTGTTGCAGACAGCGTTAGAACAAGCGTGATTAAACCAAGGCCTTCTGGCATTGGTCAAAGGATATGAGAAAGGAATGTATGCTTCCATGCCCAAGAGAATAACCTCCGTAATGCGCAAGGCACACTCAGATGGTTCTCGGCCATGGAAGCAATATCATTCAAGGGAAAATCAAAGAAGTACTGCCTGGGGGCTTCCCAATCTGCAGCTCCAAAGTGCCTTAGACGACGTTTCTTTGGAGACTCCATAGGCCATACTGGAGGAATAGGACAAATTAACCCGTCACGTCCCAAGCTATTTCGCACCTCTGACACACCCCAATCCCAAGGTATTTTCAAAAAATTTTTTTTTGGCTAAAACCTCCACTTTTGGTGAGAAACATCGAAAATTCATAGAGAAATCGCTCACCTGAGGTTTAAAACACTCGATCCAGGTAGGAGTACCTCCTTACCTGACTGGGTTTTCTAACAGGCTGGCACCAAAGAAAACGAGTTCCATGGGAGGGTAACTATTTCACACAACTCATAAACGGTATTTATTTATTTACTTGGTACGAATTTATATGTAGTACGAGAGTATATTGGTTTTCAAACAGTAATATAGGCATTATAAGCATTGTTTCACTCACTAACTCATCACCATACCTGACCTTCTTTTGCCACATTACCTGATCATTATTTCTGACTGTTTCTTCTTCTAATGCTATGTAAACTTTGTCCGCCACATTGTCATCGATTGGGGAATACTCTGGCCCTGAATATCTTTACTGGCCAGGTCACTGGTAACAGGTGAATTGCCGAGACAATGACGTGAGGGGGGGAGGGGGGAGGTTATGCAGTGTAAGACATTGTCCCTGCTTGGCATCTTGTAGAGGAATAGAGGGAGGTGTCCCGTGTATACATATGAAAAATCACATGCGAAAATTGAAAATTGTTCAAATTAGGGACCTTGCAATTGCACAACATACCAGTACATCACCGGGACTGGCAAATGCAAAATGTTGCAATGTACCCATATGTCAACGGGACAGGGCGGGTTAAGGTAATAAGGTTGTGGTTGGGGGAGCTCAATGAAGAGAAAAGATTAACACTGTAAGCAGAAGGATTAATTGTAAGGAAGAGGTCAAGTATATTTGAGCTCTCTCCAAGGCAGTCAGAGATACGGGTAGAGTGCTGTACATGCTGCTCTAGGTCATTAAGGATAGAAAAGATGTAGGCTTGTTCACCAGGTAGATCAATGAAAGGAGAGGAGAGCCAAAGGTGGTGGTGCACAATGAAATCTCCTAGAATGGAGATTTCAGAGAAAGGAGAAATGGATAGAATGTGTTCCAATCAAGAAGTACGATATTCGAATAATTTTTGAGAGTCAGTAGAATTAGGGGATAAGTAAACAGCGCAGATATATTTAGTCACAGAATAACAGGAAAGCCGAAGGCAGAGCATTGAGAATTCAGAAGAATTGAGTTCCGGAACACGAGAGCAACATAAGTCGTTATGTATATTTACACAACAGCCACATTTGGCTTTGAAATGTGTATAGAGAAAGTAGGATACAGAAAAGGATTTGCTGTCAGTTGCCTCAGACAGCTGAGTCACAATTAGGAAAAGAAGGTGAGGTTTAGAGAAGAGGTGGTGCTCAACAGAGCGAAAGTTTTAGCAAAGGCCGCAATTGTTGCAGAAATGAAGAAGTGAGTCAGACAGTGGTTCAAGGCAGCTCGAGTTTTCACCAGGAGAGGGGCGAAGGTGGAGGCATTTATGATCCCCCCCCGCTCCCAGGGACTCCGAGGCTATGTGTTGTGAAGAAGCCATGATTTTTTGAATTTTGGAAAAGGAAGTGTAGTGTGTACTGTGCATGTAGTCTGGTGTTGATAGTTAGAGAAACTTGTATAGGAGAGCACGTTGGCCTACTCTCTTTGTTACTGAGTCACTGCAAAAGTTCAGCAAAGGTGGATGGTCAGGAACTAGTCCCGAGGGCTGATCAAACAGGAGCTCCAGCTCTCCCTGTCATCAGCTTTACATCCACCTTGGGAGTATTGCCCTGCTCGACTGGTGCTACAGTCTGTTGTTTCAGAACCTTTGGGACGATTTATTTAGATCTGGCAGGACTCTTTTGTAGTAAAGGGTTTAAGCGGGGGTCACATTAGCATATTTCCCCTTTTTCTCTGGTCACAATATGGCTTCCTTTGTCATTTAGCATTTTCTTAGAGGATCTGTGGATATCTGCGAATCTGGACAGCAAATTTGGCCCGGAAACAGAGGATGAACAACAAGGAAGGAACATCATGCTTTTGTGATACCACCATCAGTGGTTCAAGCAGTACAGATATAGGGCGGCTTTAAGTCATGGTAGCTGTCAATACTAACCTCGGCAAGACCTGAGAAACTCATAGATCATCCTCTGTGTCCTTTTTAACGTGAACACAAAATACAGTAACAAAATATAACTTAAATATTAAATGACACCCAGAACCCCGTCCCTTCCACACGTGTACAAACAGCTCAGCAGCTAACCTGGATAATGCGTGACGTCACAGATGTTCCAATATTTTTCTGTGGGCTTTCTTCTTGTAGTCTATATACTTTGCCCTGAATAAGCTAGACACAGCATGTGTTCAATATTAATACATGGTGGGCATTGGCGCTGTAGTGGTGGCATGTGAAGATGTGTAGTAGTATTAAGGATGGTTATTGGGCCACACGGAACAGAGTGTCTAGCATAAGCCAAACAAGGGGGAAATGGCGTCTTACTCCTTGGCTGTTGCTGAAGGAGTGTGGCTTCAAAACACTCCAGTCTCTATTGACTGGATAAGACTTGATTCATTATGATGAGTACAGGGCATTGCAGCTACATGTTATTATTTATCCAGCAACGAATTCATCACCCTCTGATTCATAATGTAACAGGTTTTGTACAGGAGTATTCAGTTCCTTCATTGTCGGGAGGCAGCCACTCTGAAGCACATGCTACAGCAATGCTAGCATGAAGCATCTTCATGTTTCAGCAGTGGATGGTAGATTATTGTGATCCTGTGTCTTGACATACTGGGTTTACTGCTACGGGTGCCTCTTGCCTCCCGTTGATTTCTTTACCATATTATTGCTTTTTTTACTTGAATAGACACCCTCTCAAGCTCATCGGTGTTCAAAGCTACCTGTTAGTGTCATGTTGGTGATAATGAGACAACCAGTTCTGCCGACTGAGGATGCAACAAACGGCTTAGAGGAACTCAGAAGGCAACTTTAATGTATGATGATGGATTTGATGGGAGCTTGCTGATTGGCAGGCACTGCTGCTGCAGTGCCTGCCAATCAGCAGGTTCTGGTGGCAGAAACCTCTGGAAGACATACCTCCTTTTCTAGTGTCATGCATGGTCATATCAAGAGCTTTTCTTGTTGTACCTATTTTCTTTGCTGACTGATTGGCCGCCAGTCAACTTCAGATCCAGTGATCTATGGCTGGCTAAATAATACTGACATCCTCTTGCCTGTAAAATGTTTACAGCCCCAAGGAATGCTTATCATCTGTAAATGCATGAGAAAGTGTGACACAAAGCACTTCCAATGAAAAAAAAAACAAAAAAACATAACACTGTGACCTTTTGTCACAATCAACGACAATCCATGTGCCAAAATAAGCCGCCAGCCTATGTCACTGACATCTTGTGTAGATTAGTCCAGTAAAATTTCGCAGTTCACCCAGTGTCTAGGTGAAACATGACTAAGTTTCAGTAAAATATGCTACCTATGCTGTCGTTTTATATGATAATGTTTTAACCCGCCCCGTACTGACTAGTTTATTACAAAACCCACCGCCCAAAACCCGACAAATTTTCGACTTTTTTTTTCCAGCTCAAACCTCCGCCTTTTATGGGAAACATCGAAAATTCATAGAGAAATCACTCATCTGAGGTTTTAAATCCTGCTACAGGTAATACCCTTACCTGTCTCTGTTTTCAATGGAGGCTGGCTCCATAGAAAATGTGTTCTATGGGAGGGATAACTATTCCAAACCACTCATATTTGGTATTTATTTTTTTATTTGGTAGGAATTTATACGTAGTACAGGAGTATATTGGTTTTCATACAGTAATGAAGGTGATATAAGCATTGTTTCATTCACAAACACATCAGCATACCTCACCTGTTTTGGCAACATTACCTGATCATCATTTCTGATTGCTTCTTCCTCTAACGCAACATAAACTTTGTTCTCCACATTGCCATCAATTGGGGAATCACTCTGGCCTTGAATTTCATACGCAGTGCGACATGTCTTTACTGCCCAGGGCACTGGTAAAAGGTGAGTTGCCGAGACAATGGTGTGCAGGGGGGGGGTGGAGGAAACACGGGGTAAGGCATTTCCCCACCTGGCATCGGGTACAGGAAGGTGTCGCGTGTATACGTACCAAAAATCATGCGCGAAATTTTAAAAATATGCAAATGATGGACCTTGCAATAGCAAAATGTTCATTGTATGTTGTGGGGTCTGAGCGTGAAAAGAAGTTGCAATGTGCATCGTACCGGTACGTTGTGGGTACGGGGCAGGTTAATTAGTAGGGAAAGAATACTCTGGGTAAGTATTTTTTTCTCAGACTAGCACATAGCTAAAAATAACTTCAACTAATTATTGTTAATTATGTGTATGGTGATGCTCATCTTTTCTTTCGTATTGTGTTGCGTAACCTATTTCAAAAATTTATTAACCCGCCCCATCCTGACCACTTTTCCACCACTGACTCCCCCCAATCCCGACCATTTTTGGAAAAAAAATTTTTTGGCTCAAACCTCCGCTTTTGTTGAGAAACATCGAAAATTCACAGAGAAATCGCTCACCTGAGGTTTAAAATACTCAAACCAGCTAGCAGTACCTCCTTACCTTACTGGGTTTTCTAACAGGCTGACACCAAAGAAAACGAGTTCTGTGGGAGAGTAACTATTTCACACCACTCATAAATGGTATTTATTTATTTACTTGGTACGAATTTATATGTAGTACTAGAGTATATTGGTTTTCAAACGGTAATACAGGCATTATAAGCATTGTTTCACTCACTAACCCATCACCATACCTGACCTTTTTTTGCCACATTACCTGATCATCATTTCTGACTGTTTCTTCCTCTAGTGCTATGTAAAGTTTGTCCTCCACATTGTCATCGATTGGGGAATCACTCTGGCCCTGAATTTAGTACCGTGGCATGACATAGCTTTACTGGCCAGGTCACTGATAACAGGTGAATTGCTGAGACAATGGCATGCAGGGGGGGGGATGTCATGCTGGGTAAGGCATTGTCCCTGCCTGGCATCTTGTAGAGGAAGGTGTCCCAAGTATACGTACCAAAAATCACTCACAAAAATTGAAAATTGTGCAAATTAGGGACCTTGCAATTGATTAGCATTTATGTACGTCGACGGGATTGGCAGTGACAAAACATGTGGACGTTAATTCACATCGACGGGATGCCGCAGGTTAATATACAGTGATTAACCTCATTAATAGCCTATTTTGTCAATTTCTTTGCTTCAGAACATATACCATATTCTTACCAAAACTGACCATATGCACCAAGATTATCTTTTGACCAAAACTGACCATATGCACCAAGATTATCTTTTGACTACGTTAATTTAAAAAAAAATCATGTTTTCATTTTTGACGGATTTTATGTGGCTGCCATATTTATTTTCAGTACCTATGCATCTCCTACACGTTTTTTAAAGACACCACAGTGTCTAGCATGCCTGAAAATACTATATTAGACACTAAAATCATTTGTTTCCCAGGTTCTGTTAAATTACATACCATCCATCATCTAATCCTATGTTGCTCCAAGAGCAGTGCAGGAGCCTTGGGCTAGGCAAGTTGGTCCTGCCCAGCCTCACTCATCCCTGAGTGGCATTACGAGTATGTGAGCAATAAACCCCAACCAGCCCTTGGATATAAACCTACCCATGCTCAGTCTGATTGGAGAGCCTTAAGTACCCACTAAACCACCAGGCGCCATAATTTGGTAATATGGTTACCACCCAGCATAGTAAATGTTTTCCTGATGTACAGGAAACATGGAAATATCTACAAGAGAGTGTGAACAGAACGGAAGAGGACATGGAGAGAAAGACTGGAGAATAATCATGGAAATATCTACAAGAGAATGTGAACAGAAGGGAAGAGGACATGGAGAGAAAGACTGGAAAAAAATGGGCCCCTTTTAGTGGCCTCATTCATGCAGGGATACTAGGGAAGAATCTTCCCGCCCCATCCCAGAGGGCAGTAATGTTATTCTTAGCAACAAAATATATTTCTTACTTGTGAAATGTAACACTATCTCTCTTCGATTAATTCATTTGGCCATTTTTGCATCCGTAAGCTGCACAGTGGACCATGCCACTATATTTTCCGGAATCATCAGTCGCGTTGGGTCTGGTTAGTACTTGGATGGGTGACCGCCTGGGAACACCAGATGCTGTTGGCATCCCTATGTCAAGTGGGATTGGTGGAGGATTAGTGCCCCTCCCTGTAAAACAATTAACTCTAAGCCCTTGGCCACCCTGTCTGGGATACATGGCGTCTGGCAATGAATGAATGAATGAATCAGCCGCTTTCCAAAACCCACAGAGCAGCTCAGTACAAAAACGCAGGCATCAGGCACTGTGTAACATGGCTGCCGTTACACCAGCGCCCCCCTGGCAGTGGCTACATAAATTACAGTATGCCATGCTACCCATGAGAATACCTCTCCATACTATAGAACTCAGTTGGAAAACTGCATACGGGCATCTATATCCAGAGCCAGACTTATTCCCTCAGATCCCCACCTCTTCCCTCTCGTCATCTCCCATCTCCTCTATTCCCTCCTATTACTATCCTGTAGGCTTTTAAATATCTTTTCTCGAATGATCGATATACTTGGCACTGGCAACAATATAATTATAATATTAACAGTAGTAGTAGTAGTAGTAGTGGCACTACTACTACTACCAAAGAGTATAGAGATAGATAAGAGGGGACAGTCGCGCGAGTCTCTATGGGAAAAGTGTAACTCCTGGAACGGTGGCGCCGCCCGACGGAGGGCGCGGAAACTGTGATAGCAGTCGTTTGTGCTGGCTCACACAACACCAGAGTTTAAGGCAACTGTTAGCATTTATGTGGGTTGTAACAATATCTTAAGCCTCCATTATAGCATATATATATATATATATATATATATATATATATATATATATATATATATATATATATATATATATATATATATAACGATGCACTTTTTGGGGAATCTTACTAAATATACTACAGGAAAAAATTAGTAAATAAATACAAATGAGAGTGGCGCCCGTCACTGACGGCTCATACCTCACGACTTGACACAGTGACCTCTGACTGTGGTTTACATCTTCATTTAAAACTCTTGGCACTAAATCAACTGTCATTCAAAAGGCTGTGACTTAGGGAGTAAATAAATGAAATATATCAGACCAGTCTTTTAAGAAATTGAAACTCTCCACTGCAAATAAGTAGGCTAATAACAATATTGTATCTGGAGCAGCATTAGTATGAGTTTAAGAAAATATCTGTTC
This sequence comes from Coenobita brevimanus, assembly GCF_032717465.1. Classification (NCBI taxonomy): domain Eukaryota; kingdom Metazoa; phylum Arthropoda; class Malacostraca; order Decapoda; family Coenobitidae; genus Coenobita; species Coenobita brevimanus. The sequence goes on along the minus strand of NC_136975.1, from coordinate 14,832,030 downwards.
TGTCTGCATGTATAGCTATGAATGCAGACAAAGGGAGCATATGTATGTTCCCCAGTTTTACATCCTAACTTAACCTAACCTAACCTATTCTTCTAACTTAACTTTTTAACCTAACCTATCCTTGGCAGCATAGGGATGACCCCCAGGAGAGAGAGAGAGAGAGAGAGAGAGAGAGAGAGAGAGAATAGGGAGAAAGGGAGGGTTACAAGTAAATTACTAGAAAGGAAATATACAACAGTGATGAATATATACGGTAGTTGAAGATTATCTCTTGGTTCAAATTATTCCATTAAATACTTCAACTTCTTCATATTAACAATCATGGAATAATGATAATGCCAATATCAATATTAATCAAAGCACTTTTGCTGTGTATGAGGAATTATTGTACCGACAATGTATTTTTTTACAACAGAAAAAAAAAACTGCAACGTTTTGGAGGAGGGGTGTAGTGCCAAACCTTATAAATGTATATTCAGGGTTGGTGGCTATAAATCAATGGTTTAAACCAAGCTTTTTTTTTTTTTTTTTAACCAAATCTCTCTCTCTCTCTCTCTCTCTCTCTCTCTCTCTCTCTCTCCTGCAACTAAATTAAAAAGAAAAAAATCAATCCCAAAAGTAAATGAGGTCATCCATGCACATGAGACAAGTGTAGCTGGCTGATAAAGGTTGATAAAAGCATGTACGAAAAGTGTAGCTGGCTGATGAAAAGCTGGCTAATAAAAGCATGTGAGACAAATGTTGCTGGCTGATAAAAGCATGCGAGACAAATGTAGCTGGCTGATACACAGCTAGCTAATAAAAGCATGTGAGACAAATGTAGTTGGCTGATAAAAGCTGATAAAAACATGTGAAACAAGTGTAGCTGGCTGATAAAAGCTTGTTTTTAGACTAAATCAGGAACCGTATTATCATTTTTTTATGTCCGAGTTCATGAACTGGTTGTCTTCGAAGTGCTTAGCACAAAAAATACAGCTTCTAAGCAGAGACTCGGATGTTCTCCCCAGATCTGCCCTCCTCTCCTTGACCTCTAAGTTAACAACACTCAGTAACTATAGTAGTCTATAGATAAAACACTGAGAACTTACATAGCATGAGCAACATATAAAGAGTCTGATACTCTAGAGCAGTGCTCGGTAACCAGTTGTATTGTCTAGATAAATCACGGTGAATTAAATACCAAAGCAACAATGAGAAAATAACCAACCAGATCAATATTTCTGATAATTTCATCAGCGTGAATTTAGTTTAGATAAGATGTGATTGTCAATATATCACTCACTTTTCCTTGTCCCTTGGGAATCGAAAGAATAATCCCGGCCTTTTTTGCCTAGAATTTCTGCAGTTAATAGCAGCACAGACCTGACTGCCCGGCATGATGTTTACATTCTCCAACTCTGTTTCCGCGCCCGCCGGTTGGGGCGCCACTGTCACCCAGAGTTACAAGGGGATGGTGCGATTGGTCCCTCATATCTTTATACTCATTGCTACTACTACTACTACTACTACTACTACTATTATCATAATAATGATAATCCACAGTCTCACCATCCACTCAATATAGTGCAGCTTTGGGTGTCTGCCCTTTCCTCTCTTCCTTCTTCTTCTGTCTTTCTTTCCTTCATTCTTTCCTCTTCCTTCTGCCTATGGATGAATTTACACTCCCTCGTCCATCTTTCTTTCCTTCATTCTTTCCTCTTCCTACTGCCTATGGGTGACTCTACACTGAGTGACAAGCAAAATGGTTTCCTGTACACCAGGAAACCATTTACTGCGTTGAGTGGTAAACATATAACCAGATTATGGTGTCTGGTGGTTTAGTGAGTAATTATGGCGCTCTTAACGGATTGAGCCGGTGCAGGTTTATATCCAAGGGGTGGTAGTTGTTTATATCTCACGTAATGTCACTCAGGGATGAGTGAGGCTGGTCACTCTCATCTTTAGTGTCAGGACCAACTTGCCTAGCTCCGGGTTCCTACATTCCTCATGGGCCGGCATAGGATTGGATAATGATGATGATAAAGTCGATCTTCCTCCTCCTTTTCCTCCCCCTCATCATCATCATCATCATCATCATAAGTATAACACGCCATAATCAGCAATAAACCTGGGGTATCTTTTAACAGTACTTGTAAATGTACAGTAATATATATATATATATATATATATATATATATATAATATATATATATATATATATATATATATATACACACGAGTGGTTGGAGTGGTTGGTCAGTGGGGTGTGCCAGCTGACGTACTGTAGATGGGAATGGAAGTGCTTTGGTGGACATCTGTGCTGCTAAGGGGTTGGCAATAGCCAACACCTACTTTCGGCATAAGATGATCCACCGGTACACATGGAGAGTAATGAGGAGGATGGATGGTGAACTTGTTGATCGAAAGGCAATGATAGACTACGTGTGTGTGGATGAGCGAATGAGAAGACAAGTGTTGGATGCAAGAGTGTGGAGAGGGTGGGGGAATGGAGTCTCGGACCATCACTTAGTGACGACCAAGGTAGAGCTGCAAAGAAAATGGTTGAGGAGACGAAGGGGAAGACAGGAGGAAGCAACTCCTGTGAGATGAGTGGAGAATTTGCAAGATAGTGAGAAAATGACAGAGTATAAGAGCATAGTGGAAGAAAGATTGGGAAAGTATGAGCTAGAGCAGATGGAAGGGGTGGAAGACGTATGTAAGATATTCACGGAGGAGATAGGCGCAGCGTGTGAGGCGGTTTGTGGAGTGAGGAGGAGATCCAAGGGTGTGCAAGGGACAGCATGGTGGAATGATGAGGTGAAACGAGCTGTGGAACAAAAGAAGAAGGCATATAGTGAATGGTTAGCAAGTAGAGGTAGGGGAGAAGATGAGAGAGAGAAGAGAGAGGTATATGTGAGCAGGAGAAGGGACGTTAAGAGACTGGTGAAGGAGAGTAAAAAGAAAATGGATGAAGAGTTTGGGAGGAATCTGAGTGTGAAATGGAGGGAGAGTAAGAAATTGTTTTGGAAGGAGGTAAAGAAAGTAAGGCAGTGTGAAAGGGGAAATAGTAGGGGAGTGAAAGATAGGAATAATAGATTGTTGGTGGAGAAGAGAGAGAAACTGAGGAGATGGAAGGAGCACTTTGAGGATTTGTTGAATGTAGAGAGTGAGAGCAATGCAAGTATAAGTGGTTGGGGAATGGCTGGGAGAAGAAGAGATGAGAGGAAGGAGGAAGAGATCAGTAGGGCGGAAGTAGTGGAAGCGATGAAGAAGATTAAGTTGGGAAATTCCCCAGGAATTGATAGAGTGTGTGGTGAAATGCTTAGGTATGGGGGTGAGATTGTTCTAGAGTGGATATGGAAGTTGTGTAGATTGGCTTGGGAAGAGGGAAGGGTTCCAGAGGACTGGAAATCAGGTATAATTGTTCCTTTATATAAAGGTAAAGGGGAGAGAGAAGTATGTGGTAACCATAGGGGTATTTGCCTACTTAGTGTGACTGGTAAAATATATGGCAGAATACTCATAGATAGGGTTAGGCATATGACAGAGGAGCTAGTTGGAGAAGAACTAGGGGGATTTAGGAAGGGAAAAGGGTGTGTAGATCAGATATTTGTTCTAAGATGTTTAGTGGAGAAGTATCTAGAGAAGGGAAGGAAAGTCTATGCTGCCTTCATGGACTTGGAGAAAGCTTATGACAGAATAGATAGGCAAGGTATGTGGAAGGTATTAAGAATATATGGAGTGGAGGGGAAATTGTTGAGTGCTGTGAAGAGTATGTACGAAGGAGCTAGGGCTGCGGTGCGAGTGGATGGTGAGGTGAGTGAGTTCGTTGATCTCAATGTGGGACTGAAACAGGGTTGTGTGATGTCTCCATGGCTGTTTAATATATATATGGACGGGGTTGTAAAGGAGGTGCAGGGTAGGGCAGTGGATGTGGGGGTGGCTCTAATGAATGAGGGTGAGATTTGGAAGCTTCCGGTGTTGCTGTTTGCTGATGATACAGTCCTGTTGAGTGAAGATGAATGAGAGTTGCAAGGTTTGGTGAATGAATTTGGGACAGTGTGTAGGAGGAGGAATCTGAAAGTTAATGTAAACAAAAGTAAAGTTATGGTGTTTGAGAGGAATGAAGTCACAGAGTGTGTAGTGAGATTGGATGGTGAGGATATGGAGACTGTGAGTGCATTCAAATACTTGGGTAGTGTGATGAGTAGGGATGGAACTTTGGGGGATGAAGTGAGTGAAAGGGTACAGCAGGGAAGGAAGGTTGTTGGTACACTGAAAGCAGTGATGAGAAATAGGGAGGTGAGCATGGAAGTTAAGAAGTCACTGCATGATAGTATTGTGATCCCTACCCTGACGTATGGAAGCGAGGCATGGACCTTGCAAGAGGGGAACAAGTCAAGAGTGAGAGCAGTGGAAATGAGTTACTTGAGAGGAGCATGTGGAGTAACGTGGAGGGACAGGTTGACGAATGAAGAAGTGAAGGAACACTGTGGGGTGGATGTGGATGTGGTTGAGAAGATCAGGAGAAATACACTGAGGTGGTTTAGACAAGTGAAGAGAATGGAGAATGAAAGACTGACTAAGAGGGTGTATGTAGGTGAGGTGGAGGGAGGGAGAGGGGGAGTAGACCGAGGATGAGGTGTAGGGATGGAGTTGAGAGGTATATGAGGGAGGGGGGGGTGAGTTGGGGGGAGGGTAGTCAAATGGTGGGTGACAGAGTGACTTGGAGGCGTTTTGTCTGCGGCCACCCTTTGCGGGATTAGGGCGTCGGGCTATATATATATATATATATATATATATATATATATATATATATATATATATATATATATATATACCAGCAGGGGTACCCGGCGTTGTCGGGCCAAAAAGGCGAACACTCTAAACCTATGTGTTCTAGTTCAATCTTTCTTTGTAAACTAGAAAATCCATGTACCTCTTATGCTGCTGAAGAGGGATTATAAGAGGTCCAGGAGCTTTCTATTTCAGCTTTCGCAGACTAATGCAAAGTATTTGTGCACACTTGTTTACTATTACCAGTGACTTCAAATGACTCCTACAGGTGACCTCAAATGACCTCGGAGGTCATCCTCATGTAGCCTATGTCATGTGAGTCTCCATGCCAAGAATTAGACTGCCGAGTCCAGTCGTTTAAATGTGTATTACCGATGACCTCAAGTGACCTCCAACCAGTGACCTCAAATGACCTCGAAGGTAAACCTCACATACCCTATATCCAAACTGAAGGTCGTGTGAGTCTCCATGCCAAAAACTGTGCTGCTGGGTCCAGTGGTTCGGACATGTATTACCCGTGACGTCAAATGATCTCCGACTAGTGACCTCAAATTACTCAGAGGTTAACCTCAGATTCCCCATGTCCAAACTGGAGGTCATGTGAGTCTCCATGCCAAAAATTGGTCTGCAGGGGTACCAGGCGTTGCCAGGGCCAAAAAGGCGAACACTACCGGTGACCTCAATTGACCCGGATCTGAATTTTGACCCCCTAAGAATATCCATGGGTCACCCTATTTCAGATTATGGGCCTGGGGGGTCTCCTGCTCTTGGTTTGAGCGGGACTGAAGGACAAACCAAATAAAGAAACAATGCGACATACACACACACACACACACACACACACACACACACACACATATATATATATATATATATATATATATATATAATCACGCTGTTTAGATAAGTTCATACCCCTCGGACATACATTTCCTTTTGTGTTACGTCTTTTGAAGATAACAAGGTGGGTGTTAATGTGACCGTGGTGAAGTCAAACTGTCCACATAACCCAAGTCACCTCACACAAACTTCAATTATAAGAATACTTGTAACTGTACAATGTCAAGAAGCACACACACACACACACACACACACGTCACCCTTCTCCCCAGCCACACTCCATCTCCACCACCACCACTACTATCAGGGGAAACGCTGATGCAGGGGTGACGGGGTCAAACGACACAGGAACTACCAGGGAACCCTGACTCACTTCACTCACGACTCAACTCATTCATCATTACTCACTCACCACTCACCGTTACTCTTTCACCACAGCTACCAGAGTGAGGAATCGACTTGCTGTGCAAGCATTTGCTGAAAACACCATAACATGTCAGCCATCCCGTGTCTGACAACACGATCTCCACCGCAGTAACACCCTTCCCACCACGGTAAAAAGTAGTGAGTTGAATAGTTGCTTCATTTATACAGTCCACAGTGATAGACACAGTGATAAACAAAACATTCTGTACAAACATATAAAACGTGCTTTATAGTTACAATTTATGTACATAGACCTACTTCAGTTAGCTACATTAAGTCAATCACTAAGTACTTGCACCAACAATAACAATTATACACTGTATATATTCATTCATTTCCTATGACATTCATATATGAAAAATATATATATATATTTTTTTTTGCATACAACTAAGCAACAATCCATTTGCAAAGTGATAAATAAAATATGCTATCACATTAATCCAGTGAGCGATTAAGAGAACTGTAAAAAACAGTTATTAATTAAAGATATTTAGTGGGACCAGACAATTTAAGTTACAAGGAAAATCAGGAAGAGAGAGAGAGAGAGAGAGAAAATGGTCAACACGAATGAAGTTAGCAAGAACGAACAACCTCTTTCACACAGTCATGAGGACAATGATTTCCACAGTGCTGACACATACATTGACAACCATAGGTACAAACGAACACCAAGTGAGTGTATATTGTTAATATGTAATATACTGTGTATATATTTTTAAATAAAATAACAAAATATGGGGTTATATAATATAATTTTCAATAATATGTAATATACTGTAATATGTAATATACTGTATATATATTTTTTTTTAAAATAACAAAATATGGGGTTATATAATATCATTTTCAATAATAACTGTGCAACATAACAAAGCCTTAAAAAGGGTCCAAGGATTAGTCAACAATTATACAATCTCGATACCATTGAAAAACCGTACACAAACGATGAAAACAAACTATAGGAAATCAATACATACAAAAATAAATTAAGATTGCACAACAACAACAAAATAGTTGTAACTGTTGCTACAAATGCCACAATACAGCATAAACCCCTATTAAGTGAAACAACGAGCAAAGTTATTGTTCTCCAGGAGCCAGTTGCAATGCTCATCATCACTATCATCGACCACAGCATGACTGGATTAGTTAATTAATTGATTTTTTTTTTTTTTTTTGTAGAAAACGATGAGGGGACTTATAATTCAGTTTGTTTAATATTACTACAGCAAGTGTTACAGAAGACTGATTCATAATACAGTTGATTGCTGCTATTGTGTTACTGTTTTGTAATTATATGCATGTGCACACAATTATGTCGCAACTTACAATGTAACATACAGTGTAACTGAACAACATTACTACAGTTACTACAATTACCTACAGTAGTATTGCATGTTACTACATTACTACAGTTACTACAGTTACCTACAGTAGTGCTGCAGTTACTACAGTATTATTACAGTTACTACAGTTAACTGCAATATTACTGTAGTTAGGTAACAGTTACAATACTACTTCAATTAAAAATACAATTATGGACAGTTACAATATTACTTCAGTTTAAATTACAATTATGTAACAATTACAGTATTACTCCAATTTAATAATACAGTACAACTATATAACAGTTACGTTCATGCAGTGTAACTACAATGTTCCTACATTTCTTTGTTACCAGAATCATGTATTTCACTTACTCATCATACAAGTTGTGTGTAATATTAGGCATTACTATAGGCATAACACCATATGTAATGTAATGACCTAGCAATTTTACCACTGCATAAATATATGCGTATATCTGTTATGCATACACATTTGTGCTACTGCATCACTACAATATGTTATACAATATTCTGTGTTCAGTTCTACTACGTGACAGCTAGTAACGTATATAATCATACAGTGTAATGACCTAGCAATACTACCATTGCATACATGTATGCGTATGTCTGTTGCGCATACACATTTGTCCTGATACATCACTTCAATATGTTAAACAATATTCTATATTCAGTATTATACTAGCATGTCTTTATTTCATTATACATACAATATATTACTACAATGTATTATATTTCTACAATATTATGTCCCTACAATATTGTTACGAATATTATGTCTGCGATATTATAATGAATACGATGTATTAACAGGTTATAATGTAATCAGTTGCTACATGCTGTCTTAGGTTCGCCAGCAGGGCGTGACCGAGTGATGTCAGGACTCTAAACTATCATAAACAATACATAATAGCTAGTAACGTACATATGTAATCTAGAGATTAGGTGAAAATCATGGCTAGGCTGGAGGCGTTCGCACATTCCCTCTAAGGAATGCCACAGACAGCAGGTTTGACCCCTAATCGGAAAGTCCCCAGGATCGAGAAAATTCCACTCAACCATGCCTTACACGTGACACAAACACTCATATACGAGAAAGAAGGAATTAGCACGCAGAAGGAGTTAGGAGAGAGAGTGAGAAGGGAGTCTAGAGAGAGAGGCACTTGTGAAAATGGCAGGCGCGTGGGTTAGCGAGTAACTGTCATTAAGCATTACGAGACTATATTACTCTTCAGATATTTCCTTTGAAGATAATAAACTACAATCAAACCCTAGACCCATCTTTGTCTTTCTGCTGTCATCGACAAGTACATCTAACATTATCTCCTACAAATCAACTCAGTGTTATAACAGCTTGGCTACGACTACGGTACAATTAACTACAATTACGATACACACACACACACACACACACACACACACACACACACACACACACACACACACACTTATTGTTACCCTTCCCTACCCTCCATACGGTAGCATGGTGGGTGTGAATACGAGCGTTATGAGGTGATATTGTCCTTCATAACCAGTTTATCCAACACAAGCTTCACCAACTGGATATGGCATCAGAGTCGCATCGCGCGACCCGTGTAATGAAACCCTGGATTACACACGGCACCGCATCGTACAGGATCCTGATGGGATAATGAAGGGTTATGTGTAGGACTAGGAACGCAGTATTATGACACACGGGAGAGGAATGTTGGCCGGATTTCTAATTGGCTTCTGTGCTTTCGAAATTTCTGTCGAAATTAGAAAGACACGAATATAACAGAGCAGAATGAAAGTGTAATTTAAGGTGATATGCAAAATATAGTAGACAATGCTTTATGAAATATATATATATATATATATATATATATATATATATATATATATGTTATATACTATATACTCTATATAGATAGATAGACAGATATAATATACTGTATATATATATATATATATATATATATATATATATATATATATATATATATATATATATATGGAGCCTCTGTGGTACAGTGGTAAGTGTGCGTTTTCGTACATCGAAGAACGAGGGTTCACGCCCCACCAGGGTAATAAACTTTAGGGGCGTTCTTCTGGCCACGTACTGCATGGGGGATATAAGGGGTGCTGTGGTTGAACCAGTGTTGCATACTGTAAAGTATGCTTGCACCCAGTCGGCTTGCGCGGGCCGATTCCACTTGGTACACAGACTACACGCACATCCAAAGCCACTCCAGCACTACAGTTACATTTACAAACACTTCTCACCCTACATACAATCTCTACCTGACGGCCTAAGCCACTTTGTAGAGATACATTGGCTATATCGTCCCCACTTCGGTCGGGATAGGCCGGTCCTGCAGTGGACACTCAAACGTTTGATGAGATGAGAAGAGAGAGAGAGAGAGAGAGAGAGAGAGAGAGAGAGAGAGAGAGAGGTTTAATGAGTAATTTGAAACAGAGAGAGAATAATGACTTTAAAATTTGGCATGTTGGTGTCCATATAATATATATGAAAGCAGTAGGAGACGATTATGAAAGAGGAGATGTCAGAGGTAAAGGAGAGGCAGAAGGGTGAGATGTGGAGGAAACGAAATAGATTAAGGGGAAAGAAAAAGGTAACCTGATAGTGATGGGTAAAAAGTAGTTCGAGATGAAATATAGAAGAGGAGAAGAAGAAGAAAATGTGGAGGACAGAAGCTAAGATGTAGAACAGTGAACCTTAAATCTGTGTTTACAAGCATGGGATCAGGGTCACAAACATATTCCGATTTGTTTTTGCAAAGGTATAAGAGACAGGGAAAAAAATCAATTCATGTAGAACAAATAAAGTTAATTAGGTGTGTTCTAGCGGGAAGGGCAAGTGAAATGACAATTTCTATATTTTCTTTGAGAAACAAATCACAGTTACAGAAGAGAAGAGGCAAAGTTTCTTTGTGAGTCTTTTCTATGATCTAAAGGTCACAGAAGGGTCATAGGTTCTGGTTATGCAAAGATTCTTTTGTTACACTTGATGTAGAAGATCCTGAATCAGCAGTTAATTTTGATGACCACCATAGTCCTCCCTAGAATGCATCATCTAACCAAGAAACAAGCAGAAGTTAGTACTAGTGGCCTGATGGTGGTCTTCGTTGTGGTACCACATAAGTATATGCAGTCGTGGACGTAATTCACATCATTACGATGAAGAACGAGACAGTGAATGATAACTTCCGATATCCAGTTATGCAAGTTTTCGATCCCCAGCAATATTTTTTGAATATAATATGAACATACTTGTTGTCCGAACAAAAAGTAAAATGATACTAATGTCCACAACTCTACAACAGTATGTTTCAGTGACGTATGTGAGATGTAAAGTGTGATAAGTATGTACTTAGAAAACTGGATGTGTTGTAGCCACATGTACCTTCAGGTACGAGTAAACAGCCAAGCAATAATGCACACCACAGCCTCTCTTCACAACATTCTTCTCTCTCTCTCTCTCTCTCTCTCTCTCTCTCTCTCTCAAATTCCCTCGCTTCTCCCCACGCCTTCCACCATTACGAGGTGGAAACCACACCATAAACAAGCCTCTATGACCACAGCATCGTATATGAGCCGTGCCAAGACAGCAGTTAATACCTTACCACATCTTAAATAACACGTCCATTATATTACACTCAGTATTAATCATAAACATGTGAGTTTTGTGTTAATGGCATATTGGAACTGTTGTCCACTATTTATTGTTACTGCAGCATTCATCATTAATTTTGAACTGTTGCCCTGTTTCAACAACAACAAACAATAAAAGATCCTAAGGCACACACACACACACACACACACACACACACACACACACACACACACACACACACACACACACACACACACACACACACACACAAATATTTCTCATAAAAACTAAATGAAAGTTAAGGTAAATTGAAAATAATTTAATTTCGACAGGCCTGGACACGCTGTATTTAGATAAATGGAAATCATACACAGTCGGAAAAACAATGAGAAAACTAATTTCAGAGTTGATCAGTTCCATACGTGATAGACTGAGAGTGTCGAACAGCTCTTGTATTTGAAAGATAAATGGAAAAGGAACAGTGTCGTGAATGAAGGGATGTGGTGCTGTAGTGGGTAAGGTGCCTGTGTTTGCCGCTCCCTACAGTGACACCCAATTCCATGAGTGTGGTAATGATATTGGATGTGGTGATGTAGTTACTAAGGTGCCTGTGTCAGGACTCCATATTATAATTACAAATCATGATAGATAGATAGATAGACAGACAGATAGAAGCAGCAAGTCAGAGGTATTGTGTCTGCGAGAATCGAGCAATGCTAAACATGCTTACACACTCTAACTCAAGGAATGCTTAATAGGCACACGACAGCGCCTCGTGACCATACACACACATACACACATACTCACACACAGGCTTCTAGAAACTTCACATCAGAATATTCCACGTGACACGACCCCTGCTAAAATAGGAATTTAGGAAGCAGAGCTCAGAAGGAGACAGGCCATAGAACCGACAGGTGGTAGGGAGAAGGAGCCTAGCAACATGGGCGAGAGGGTGGAAGAGAGAGAGAGCGAGACAGGGAGGTTAGCTCGCGGGACTCTATGCTTCACTCGTGTGTGAGAGACTTTGTTAATATTTCCAAGACAAATAAAAATAGTCCCATGCTCATCTTTACCTCTCCTGTCATTGCATGACAAAAAGGTGTGTGTGTGTGTGTGTGTGTGTGTGTGTGTGTGTGTGAGAGAGAGAGAGAGAGAGAGAGAGAGAGAGAGAAAGAGAGGGGGGTCTTCCATTTATGTATCGGGGCATCTCTGGAAGTGCTTTCCTTAGTTTGTCTTTCCCTTTGGCTATGGCCTCCAGTCTTTTCAATGCAATGTGTCGGAGCATTTGAGAACGACAAGATCTTGATATCTAATCTGGTTTAATCACTTGTATTTGGCAAGGGCAACATTTTCCAGCATTTGAGCCTCCGGTTCTTTCCCTTTGCTCTAGAAAACAAATAAAAGAGGGATCACTGAGACAGTGGAACACCCGCACCCACCAACTGGTCTAAGGGTCAAATACTTCTCGTTGCCCCGTGACCTTGACCTATAACGTACAACTCTCAAAGTCGAACTACAGTATTTCATTCTTGCCCAGCCTTTAGCCTTTCCATCATTACTGCTGCAGATCAGATCAAACATGTTTAAGCTGACTTTACCCAGTGACTTTGATGTCAGACCTTTCTCTGTTACCTTCATCTTTAATTTATTGTTCTCAAAACAGAATCACTATACAACTGTTTTAACTCGGATAATAACTTAAAATGTTACCAGTTCATGTGACTTTTACCTTTGACGTATCGTTCAAATGAACAATAGATTTCTTCCTCCCTCCACTTTGACAACATGTGGCCTTTAATTGTGCTAAGAGGGCTAGGAATCCTCGCTGGATTAGAACAAATGTGGCATTGTAACCTCTCTGTGAGGGATCGTTCGAAAGACTAAGGACTGAGGATAGGAACTGTAGTAATTGGTGATCCTTGTTTTTAAAATGTCGACGAGGACAATCTACAACATGTGATAGGGGATTATGTCACTCGCAGTTGGATGGTTTGGGTAAATATGGAGTGTTTGAAGATGCCACGGGAAAGGAAGGATGTTGTTGGGTAGGACCCGTCTGTCTAGCAATGCAAACCCATCAACCGCAGACATGCAACCACCCCTTCAGGGCCGTCCAGTGTAGTGAACCGATGTTCCCTTGTGGTAGACTGTGCTTAGCCACAGCGAGGTGCGTGGAAGTGTGTGGAGGTTTAGTTTCCGGATGAACACTGCACCTGGGGCTTTCACTCAGTTAACAGAGGAACTGTACAATTCACCACGTCATCGTGTTATTTGAATATATGTTTACTAACTAGCACAGAAAATGGTTTCCTGGGTTACAGGAAACCATAAAGCTTGTCACTCAGTGTAGAACCATTAAACGAGACAGGAAGTATGGGATGAATAGGAAGAGACGAGGGCAGATACGGAAAAAGAATGATAAAGATGAAGAAATAAGTAGGCAGCACAACAACTGGGTGAATGGTGGTCGCCACTATCTACTACCCGGAGAGGAAAATAAGGTAGGGAAGGAATCAAGCGGTAAATGTGGAGAAGAGAAGGGCTTGGATAAGAGAAGAATTCAACGACAGGGAGCAAAAGGGACGAGGAGGAGAGAAAGAAAAGAAAGGAGAAAACGAGAGGAGAGCAAAAGACGCAGAGAGGGAAAAGAGTAGAAAAAATTTTAGAAAATAAAACAGAGAGAGGAGAGGATAGATAAGACAGAAAAAGAGAAGGGGAGAAGAGAGGAAGAGGGATAGAAGGGAATGAGAGACAAGGGAGGGGAGGAGGGAGCAGAAGAAGAGAGAAAGGGGCGGATGAGTAGGATGAGAAGAAATTATATGGAAGGGGATGGAGAGAGGGTGGAAAGTAAAGGAATAATAGAATCATCATTTGTAGGTATAAGTCTGTTGAGTGTTGTAGGTAAGGTGTATGGTAGAGTGTTAATTATGAGAGTTAGAGAGGGTACAGAGGGAGTGATTAGTGATGAGCAGTGTGGCTTTAGGAGAGGGAGAGGATGCGTTGATCAGGTGTTTGCTGTGAGACAAGTGTGTGAAAAGTATTTAGCGAAAGGCAAGGATGTGTTTTGGGCATTTATGGATTTAGAGAAAGCGTATGATAGAATTGATAGGGAGGCTTTGTGGACTGTTTTAAGATTGTATGGACTTGATGGTAGGTTACTAAAAGGGGTGAAAAGTTTTTATGTAAATAGTAGAGCATGTGTAAGAGTGGGAAATGCTGTGAGTGATTGGTTTCCCGTGAGAGTGGGGCTGCGACAGGGATGTGTGATGTCGCCTTGGTTGTTTAATATTTACATGGATGGTGTTGTAAGGGAGGTGAATGCAAGAGTTTTAGGTGGTCTGAGTCTGGTAAATGTTGATGGTGGAGATTGGAATCTGAAGTAGCTGCTGTTTGCAGATGATACTGCACTGGTGACTGATTCAGAGGAGAGATTGAGACAGTTGGTAGAGGAGTTTGGAAGGGTGTGTGAAAGGAGGAATTTGAGAGTAAATGAAAACAAGAGTAAAGTGATGAAGTGTACGAGGTTGATAGGTAGGGGGATGAATATAGTTTTGAATGGTGAGTTGCTTGAGGAGGTAGATTGTTTTAAATATCTAGGGTCACATGTTGCTTTGGATGGAAGAATAGATGCAGAAGTGAAGTTTAGAATAAATGAAGTAGGAAAGGTGCTGGGAGGAATGAAAAAAGTGTTTAAATGTCGTTCGCTTAGAATGGATGTAAAGAGAAGGCTGTATGAGGGTGTTGTGGTACCGACTGCATTATATGGGGCTAAAACATGGAATATGGGTGTAGCAGAGAGGAAAAGTTTGAATGTAATGGAGATGAGGTGTCTGAGGAGTATGTGTGGAGTGACACGTATGGATCGGGTGCGAAATGATGAAGTGCGAAGGAGAACTGGAGTTGTTCAGTAGATGGCTGGTAGAGTTGAGCAGAGGGTGTTGCGATGGTTTGGGCATATGAAGAGAATGGATAATGAGCGATTGGTGAAAAAGATAACTAGATCTGATGTGAGAGGTGTAAGGCTGAGAGGAAGACCACGAATAGGATGGATGGACAGTGTGAAGAGAGCGCTGGATGCGAGAGGGATGTCTGTTGAGCAAGGAAGAGTGGCTGTGCGTGACAGAAATAAATGGAGAGAAATTGTGAATAAATAAGTGATGACGCAGCCCTGAGGGGATATTCTCCCGCATTTGGTCTGATCAGCTAGTCAGGTCAGGTGCGGGTAAGGGGATGGGTATGTTATGATGTGGCTGGGGTAAACCAGTTCTGCTGTCGGGCTCTGCTGCGGATGTCACTGATTGCATTGCGCAGTTGACCCTTGTGCGGTGTGGTGCGGTGAGGATCTGTCCGTTCTCCCCTTTGGGGCTAAGATGTGAATGACTGTGTTTGAATGGATGAGTAAATGGAGAGTGTGTCGTCCTGTCTCGGCTACCTCCCTTTCCTTGGGGGAAGCAGCCTAGGTATATAGATAGAGATAGATTTGTAGGAACAGCGGCTTAGAGGGTGATTATTGGAAACAGTATGGGGAGAGAAAGAAAAAATTGTATGGGAGAGAGACAGACAGACAGACAGACAGACAGACAGACAGACATATGTATCGATAGGAAAACAAAAGGAATAGCAGAAGGATAAAGTAAATGAAACAAAGACGAAAAAAGAAAAGGTCTCTGGACGATAAGAGAGACAGGCACGATTTCCATGATAGTGGAAACTGAGAATGCAATTACAGTGAGAGGGAATAGGGAAAGAGAAGAGGGAAAGGCAGGAGAAAAGGGAAGACAAGAATAATGAGGGCTTGAAAGAGAGAAGACAAGGAAAGGCAATGATACGATAACAGAATATGACAGGATAGAGAGAGAGAGAGAGAGAGAGAGAGAGAGAGGGAGAGAGAGATTAGAGAAGATTTTAGACACGATAGTTTTCTACGTTTCTGAGTATCGTCAGGCCTGAATATGGAGATCTGCAGGACTGAGATGTGATGGGAAAAGAAACAGATTAAACTGTTAAATGGGGAAAAAAATTGCGTGATGGGAAAGTTTTCTCTTTAGATTGGACACCACAAATTCAGAGACAGCACAACAAGCCTATACTGCCCACCCCACTTTCCCCACCTCACACTAGACTACCATTCAGTCTCTAAGACTGATCTTTCTCCGATCCCTTCATCTGTATTACATTCCATTTCCTTAATTTCTCCCACCTCTCTTGTCCATTTGTCTCTCCTCATTTATCTCTCCTTATCACCTCCCCCCTCTATTACCTGTGTATCAACTATTTCATTACTGCTCTCTCTCTCTCTCTCTCTCTCTCTCTCTCTCTCTCTGTACATCACTCCGTCAGTGACAAAGTACAGTAATCAGAGCTGAAATCTCTCTCTCTCTCTCTCTCTCTCTCTCTCTCTCTCTCTCCAGCATACCCATCATATCTAAGTAAGATTACATGCGAAGAACACGCACTCCGTCTTTCTGGCTTCTCTATTTTTTCGCTCCATTTTCATATATAGTGTGTTATTTGCTTTGTTTCATTATGATCCCCCCCCCCCTCTCTCTCTCTCTCTCTCTCTCTCTCACACACACACACACACACACACACACACATACACACAAAGACCTTTCTAATAATGTTCATGTTGATAGTTTGTGCTCTCACCAACATCACCACCTAACATGACCATGAATGTGAAAACAGAGGAGTGGAGCTTTCACTGGTTAGGATCGTAAAAGTCAATAGGTTTAAAATTCATATACTCATTGAGCTAGCCAGGTATATCTGATTATTTTGCTCAAGGTCCATATACTTGTAAAAATATATATGCGTGCTCTGATGCACTTCAGTTATTCGATCGTTCTCGAGCAAAGTGAAAAAAAAAAAAAAAATTATCCAAATGGCATGGAATGAAATAATATCATGCACTGGCCACTGGTGATTTGATTATTATAATTATCAAATCACTAAAAGACTGGTGGTGGTGTGTGTGTGTGTGTGTGTGTGTGTGTGTGTGTGTGTGTGTGTGTGTGTGTGTGTGTGTGTGAGAGAGAGAGAGATGATCCTTTGTTCGTGAATAGGGAAGGAAACAGGTGATGTATGATTTGAAAGAAGAAAAGACGGGAGCGAAGATGAAAGAGGAGAGGTGAGAAAGAGGAACAATGAGCAATGAGAAAAGGGAGGGAAGGCAGGAGACAAAACCGAGAGAAAAGAGGAGAAAAGAGGCAAGGAAGGGAGGAGAGAACAGACATGGGAATAATAGGATAGAAAAAGAGGATGGGTGGGAAGAAATTAGAGACATGAGAAGGAAAAGGGGAGAAAAATTATGGGGGGGAGGAGGAGAGAAAATGGAGGAGACAGAGGGGGGAAAAAGGAGAGAGAATACAGGAAAGAAAGGGAAGAAAGAGAGGATCGAAAGAGGAGAAAAGAGAGGAGAGCAACAAAACAGAGACAGGGGAGAAGGGGAGGGAAGAGAAAATGGGTGGGGTGTGGTAGCGAAAGAGGGGGGACAAGAGAAATGAGGTGGGTTATGGGTCACAAAGAGTAGTGAAGTGAGAAGAGAGAGGGACGAAAGGAAAGAGGAGGAAAGATGGAAAGAAAGAGAAGGGAAAAGAGAGAGGATTGAAGGGAAGACAGGAAAATGATGGGGTGTAGAGCAAAGGGTGGAAGGAGGGGAGAGGAGAGAAGCGAGAGGAGAGAGAGAGAGAAAAAAAAAAGGTAAAAGAGGAGAGAAAATGGAGGGGGGGGGGTGAGAGGACAGAAAACGTAGAAAAAGAACAGAAACAAGAAAAAGGAAACACTGGCGAAAACTACCACGGGAGCCTAAAGGAAAAAAGTGGAAAGTGGAAATAAAGAAAATGATAATATGGCCAAGGAATAAATTGGGAATAATTGTTGCGCTTCGTCGCTGCTTCCAGATCATCACAGCAACACATAGTTTCATCAGACTTATCTCTTTCAATCCCATAATGAATTTGTTGGCATATTTTTGCCATGTCTAGACGATTATATTCATATATGCATAGGCATTTCGATCTGTAGGGTCTAGATATCGCCTTATTTGAGCAACGATCCTCTGGTGGCAGCAAAGAATAGCCAAAATTACGTTCACGGACTCACAGGGTCACCCATCCCATGTACGAGAAAACTTTAGTATTCTATCTCATCGAACACCAGTCGATATTAGGTCTATTCAGTTGATAAAAACATTATCACTCAAGTTAAGGACGACTGTAGTATTCTTTTCCAGCTAATGACAGACGATTTTATTAAGCTGAGAGACAGTATTGAAGCCTGAGAGTGCTAAGACTGGGACCGACAACCTTCTCATGGCAGAGATGCCTCCCCCCTCCCTTTATTCTTTTTTTTTTTTTACCAGTTAGCACAAGACTATTATATGCAGTAAAGAATGAATCATTGATGGCTCAGGGCTTTAACCAGGAAGTTTATCGACTTATTGTTTTAGTTTAAGAAAACACTGTGGTTAAGAGGAGCCTGTGGAGTCACATGGAGAGACAGGCTGACGAATGAGGATATAAAGGAGCGTTGTGGTGTTGATGTGGATGTGATAGGAAGCGTTATGAGGAACACACTGAGGTGGTTTGGCCATGTGGAGAGGATGGAGGGTGAAAGACTGACGAAGAGAGTGTATGTGAGTGAGGTGGAGGGGGGAAGAGGGAGGGGGAGGCCGAGGATGAGATGGAGGGATGGGGTGGAGAGGTATATGAGAGAGGGGTGTGTGAGTTGGGAGCAGGGCAGTGAAATGGCGGGGAACAGGGCGACTTGGAGGCGATTTGTTTGTGGTCACCCCAAACGGGATTGAGGCGTCTGGCAATATATATATATATATATATATATATATATATATATATATATATATATATATATATATATATATATATATATATATATATATATATATATATATATATATATATATATATATATATATATATATATATATATATATATATATATATATATGCAGAGAGAGAGAGAGAGTGCTCCGTTTCCTTTTCTTTTATGCCTCTGATTCGACAAAGAAGTTTTTTTTCTTTTTGATAGTGCTCGCCTTTCCCCCTTTCCCTCATTTTTCACTTATCTGTAATATCCTTCGTCCCTCTTTCTTTCCTTGCCTTGCCCTCCTCATATCTCCCTCTCTCACTCTAAGTTGCCACCAGGTGCACATGCCTCTCACACTGCTGAGAGGAGATGGGACAGGAGAAGGACAGTGGTAACTGAATGGTGTGGTGGGAGAGGCAGGCAATGATTGGGATGGCTTGTTTATTCCCATTAATAAGGAAACCTACGAGCATTTTATATTTCTTCTTGTTATCTCGTAAGGATCATAATTATTCACTGAGGAGAAATTTCTCGAACTGGAAGGATAAGATATATCGCTAAATTGCCCTCTAGTGACTAAAGATCTTTCCTAAGCTGCATGCAATTATATAGTGACAGCCTGATTAAGAGAAGTGACTTTATCAAAGGAGCTAAACTATTGATAAAAGGTAAGCGCTACAACTATCATTTAACCAAGTTTAATGAGGATATATATGTATTAAAAAACGACAAAATGTGTAATTTTTTTTTTTTTTAAGGAAATATTTTTACATTTCATTTCTACCCTACAACCCGTACCATAACATTCTTCCGGGAACATGGTTATATGGCGTTTCCTAACAACTGGGGCCGGATGCAGGTTTCAGTTAATACCACAAGAATGAAAGTTTGTGTCTGTCTGTTGGGTGGCAATATCATGTACAATTATAACGAACTATGATAAGTCTTCCATATATGAGAGATAATACACAGGAGTCTGCACAAATTCCTAAGCGCGTAATATAACATTTCTCACTGTACGACTTGACATACAATTGTTTCTGTAAGAAAGCCTTGCATAGTGTTACATAAAATATAATGCATAGAATAAAATATATCTTCCACTGCAAGCATAATATATAAGTATTTTTTTTTTAATACACATCAGTACATAACATACAATGTTTACATTAACATAAAGTTATTTTGTGGAATGAAGAGGCGAGGCAAGCTGTGGCGCAAAAGATGAAAGCATATAGTGTGTGGATGGGAAGCAGTCATGAAGGAAGTTGAGAGATGGAATTGAGAGTTTTATGTCGACAGGAAGAGAGAGGCGAAACGATTAGGAAAGGATGGTACGAAGAGAGTAGATGAGGAATTTGGAAGGAACTGAATTGTAAAGTATAGGTAATGTAAGAAAATGTTCTTGAGGGAAATAAACGGAGTTAGGCAGAGTGCTAAAGAAGGAAGAAGGGGAATAAAAGATGGAAATGGTAGGCTGATAATGGTAAAGGGATAATAGGTGAGCAGATGGAGGGAACACTTTAAGGAACTATCAAACATTGAGAATGAGAGTAATGCGAGAATAAGTGGCTATGGAATGGCTGGGAAAAAGAGGGAAGAGAGAAGGAAGGAAGAAATCAGTAGGATGGGAGTAGTGGAAGCAATGAAGAAAGTAAAAATGGGGAAAGACCCAAGAATTGATGAAGTGCGAGGTGAAATGCTGGAAGCATGGAGGAGCGATAGAAGCAGAATGAATATAAAAGATGTGGATAATTACCTAGGAGGAAGGTAGAGTCCTGGAGGATTGGAAGCCAGGTGTAATTATTCCCCTGTACAAAGGAAGAGGGGAAAAGGAAGTGCGTGGTAATCATAGGGACATATGACTTCTTGCTGCAATACGAAAAGTATATGGTATATTACTTACTGACATAGTTAGGGAAATAACAGAGGAATTAGTTGTAGAAGATCAGGGAGGTTTTGGGAGGGGAAGAGGTAGTGCAGATTAGATATTCATCCTTAGGGCTTTAGTGGAGATGTTTCTTGAGAAGGGAAAGAAGTTGTATGCGGTCTTCATATAGCCTATTTGAAGAAAGGATATGACAGAGTGGAATGATAGAGTATATGGAGTAAATGGGAAGCTGTTGCCTGCCATGAACAGTATGTATAAGGGTACTCTGCACTGCGTGTGGATGGTGAACTAAGTGAATTTTTTATCTGACTATTGGATTGAAACAGGGATGTGTCATGTCTCTAAGGCTGTTCAATCTGTATATAGATGGGGCTACAAAAGAGATACAAGGTAGGGCTGTGGATGTTGGTGTGGCCTTCATGAGAGAGGGCAGCGTTTGAAAACTTCGTGCTCGGTTGTTGGCAGATGATACTATTGTTAAGTGAAAACGAAAGGATACTGAAAGGCTTCAAGAATGAGTCTGGAAGAGTGTGTAAGGAAACGGAATCTAAAGGTGAATGTAGGGAAGAGTAAAGTTATGGTCTCTGAGAGAAATGAAGGAACAAGATGCACAGTGGGGTTGGATGATGAGGAAAAAGATAAGTGAGAGCATTTAAGTACTTGGGTTGTGTGATGAGTAAGGATGGAAGTTTGCAGGATGAAGTGCTTGAAAAGGTACAGCAGGGAAGAATGGTTGCTGATTCTTTGGAAACAGTGATAAGAAATAGGAAAGTGACCACTGAAGTATTGAGACACCAAAACCAACTAAGCAGTATGGAACCGAAACTTGGACCTTTGTCACGAATCAAATTCGCGACATTTTCCTTTTTTGAGAAACCACAAACTATTAGTGGAAAACTCACTGTGTATTGTTCAGTTAACCATTTCTCTCTCCATTTCGATGGTATACTTTTTTCAAAACATTCGTCACTGTTTCAAAAGTGACCATTCTAATGCACGTCATTAAGTACTCTACTGAGCGATATTATTGTTTCTGTATTGTTCGCCCCTGCTTGCCTCAACTGTTGGCCACGCCTTCTTCCGGCTGGCCTGGGCATCGTATTTGAATCAGTCTTTTGTCTGTCGCGACGGAGTGTGGTTCTGTGCTCCAGTAGTGAGAGTGAGAGAGGTCATCTAGCAACCAGACTCCACTAGACTACAGTTCTCCAGGCTCCCACCCTTCCTTGGTGATACGCTACATTGACCAGTATTTTCTTTTCGTTTTCATAGACTTAAGAGTTTAGTTAAGTGTGCTGTTCCCTCACATGCCGGCCGGCTGCGCCGCATGTTGTTTTCCTAGTCTTAAGAATTTAGCTTTTGAGTGAGTGAGTGAGTCCGATCTCTTTATTTTGAATTCATTTTGAAATGTAACGTTAAATTTATTTCTTTGTAATCAATAAATTTAACAGTTCTTTTTCTTTGAGCTTAATGTAATGTAAACTCGTGTTTCATTTCTCCATAATTAAGCTTATTTCCCTTATAGCTCCTAGCTTGCATAAACGCTTTGCTATTCATAACTGGTACTTAGGCCAGTCTTGTT
Source organism: Coenobita brevimanus (assembly GCF_032717465.1). Taxonomy (NCBI): domain Eukaryota; kingdom Metazoa; phylum Arthropoda; class Malacostraca; order Decapoda; family Coenobitidae; genus Coenobita; species Coenobita brevimanus. The sequence continues at coordinate 14,809,723 of NC_136975.1, read as the reverse complement.
GTATTAAGCTTAAAATCCGTTGTGCCTTCTAGGAGTTAACGCATCCACAAGAACCTGATATTATTAATAGTATTAGTTATTTATTGTCAGGGGTGAAGTAACTTTCTCCAGAGGCTAACAGTACTAATAAACAGCAATTGTGAGTAATTAGTCTCTGCTGTGTACTGCTGAGAAAGTTTATAAATTCTCCTTCTGAAAGAGTCGGTGAAGCAGGCCGGCATAAAGTAATCATTGCTTGATTTAGCAAGACAATTCATTGTCCCTGCTCTTCAGTATTATTGAGAATTATCCTTTAATATTGCATTTATTTTAAAAACCCTGTGACAATTGGCGACCTCATTCCAGGATATTAACTCCTAGCTTTAAAGCTATTCACGAGATAATACTCACTCGTTCATACTTAGGTATTTATCATTAAAATCTGTAGGCACTACCTTACTGGTGATAATTGATTCATTTTTATTAATTTACATAATAGTTTTGACAGTCAGTTGTTTGTTTAGTTTCTTTCTTTACCAGTTTAATTAGATAAAACTGGTCACCACTAACCTGTGCCTATATTCTTTATTTCTTATTATTGGCATTTCTCTTTGCAAAAAAAAAAAAAAAAAATTGCAGTCAGTACTGAGTCGCTAGTTATTTAGATTGAGCTAGCATCATGGCAGCCAGTGTCTATGTACAGGAAGCTAAAGATATGGGCCTCACAGACCCAGAAAAAATTCAAAGCTACGTTCTCTCACGGTTTAATTACGAGCAAGAACGTGAGAAAGATGCTTGCGAAGAGCATAGAATCCAACGCGAACACGAGTGAGAACAGCGCGAACACGAACAAAAACAACGTGAACTCGAGTTTGAGCAAGAGCGAGAACAACGCGAATATGAGCGTGAACAACGTGAGAGAGAACGAGAACACGAACGTGCCGAGCGAGAAGCACGCGAAAAACATGAACTTGAAGTGCTGAAGCTCAAGCGAGATTCCTTGGCTTCAGACACATCTGGTGCAGTTGGTCCAAGCTCCACGAGCGTTCTCCCTGCACATGTCCTGGCGACCCCACGCATCAAGCTTCCTTCATACAAGGAAGGCGAGCAAATCGAGCTGTACATTGCTCATTTTGAGGACATGGCAGACATGTATCAACTGGATGAGGCAGCTAAGCGGCTCCAATTTCTTAGTTTATTTGAGGGCCCTGCCCTCGATATTCTCCACAGGGAGACAGTCTCATGTATGAGATGATGAAAGCTGCACTCATTAAGGCGTGTGGTCTCACAGTAGACGATGCCAAAGTTCAGTTCATGCAAGCTCGTCTCCAAGACAAGGAGACAGCTGTTCAGTTCCTCGACCGTCTCACTGCTTACTTAGGTGAGTGGATGGAGAAAGATGAAACTCCTTCCACGCGTGAGGGGATAATTGACCTTATGCTGCATACACAGCTAGAGAGGTCGTGGCCTGCTGAGCTCATAGCACAGCTTAAGATCTACCCGGTGAAAGATGCCAGCCAAATGGTGGAAAAGGCTGATGCATATTTCACTGCATACGGGTATCAAACTCGTAAGTAAAACACCTGGAACAGCAGAAAAGATACTGCCAAGTCTGGGAAGCCGTCTCAGACTGAATTCCATCACCATGGCCGTTCTCAGAGTAATGACCAAGGTCCAAGCAAACCGCAGAAGGACCAGGGGCAAAATACACAGCAGCCTGCTTGGAAGCGGTACAACAGGTACCCTAACCAGCAGCAGTATCAGCCACGCAACCGACCGTCGGGACCGTCCTTTTCACCACCAGCTCAAGTGAATAGGAGGCAGGAAGCAAACGCAGCCTTCATTCCTCAGCAGCAGCACGGTGGTCACGTCCCTACCAGTACAGGTACTCCCCCACAGTTCACTAGTCCCACAGTGACAGTGAACCCCCCTCCACAGATGGCCAATGTTCCATCTCCACAGGCAGTGAGTACGACCCCTCAAGTATCAAATTCTCAGGGCACTATGTTTGCCGCATCATCTATTCAGCAGCCTCATCAGTGGCTAGCTGCTTCCTCCACAGGCCCTCCCACAGGTGACAGTACCTTCCTTGTTCAGGCAGGGTTTGTGGGAGGCATCCCTGTGAAGGTCCTGAGAGATAATGGATCCTCAGGTTGCTCTGTCAAGCAGAGTTTAGTTCGGCCTGAGCATTACACAGGTCGACAGATCCATGCAAACCTTATTGATGGATCAGTGAGATTGTTCCCTGAGGCATGTATCCAGGTGGCATCTCCATTTTATACTGGTACGACACTCGCAGTTGTCATGCCAGAACCTTTATTTGACCTTATTATAGGCAATATTCCCAGTGTCAAGGATAGTTGCACCGATGATGACGCTACTCAGACTTCGGCTACAGTAACACGAGCCATGGCTGAGGCTCCAAACTGTGTAACCCCGGTGATCACTGAATCGCCGCAAGATCTGATGTGTAGCAAAATTGTTGTTCAAGAACAACATTCTGACCCTACACTTGGTGTCGTGCGAAAGAAACAAAAGGGTCTAGTGATAAAGTGTTCATGGGGAGGTCAAGCCAAGTTCCTTCGCAAACAAGGACGGCTCTACCATGAGTCACGAATACCTGAGGGCGAGGTTCGACTGCAGTTTGTCGTTCCCGCCAAGTACCGCCTAGCAGTGTTACAATGGGGTCATTGCTCAGCCTCAGGAGGTCACATGGGCAAAAGGAAGACCCAGGGCCGTATCCAAGCTGACGTTTTCTGGCCAGGGATGGGATGAGACATAGATAGTTTTGTGTGTTCCTGCAGTGTGTGTCAAAGTACCACTAATCAGTGACATGTCCTTCCTGTGCCATTTGAAACCACACCCGTAATCTCTGAGTCAGTTGAGAGACAGGGCAGTGGTAATGTGGGTGTAGACCTGATGTCTCACCTACTAACTGCTTACTAACTAGCAACTGTTGTATGCTGGGTTCCATAACATAGGCGTTCTCAGAGATTTGAGTAATCCAAGGACCAGCCTGGTTCCCAGTTAAAAGTGTACCAGCAATTGCAAACATCTCGCCCGTTGGCCCCACAGGACACAGTATATCCAGGGGCTGTACATACATATATACCATAAGTTTAAGGGGGGGAAAGTTCAAGAACTCGCAGAGGCGACCCGAAGCTGTGTCTGCGGACACACAAACCCGAGTTTGCATAAGGATTCTCAGCTGCCCTGATATTGTATATACATATGTACTCTAGGCTAAAGGGGGGAAGTTTGAGGACCCGTGTGCAGTCTGAGGCTGTGTCTGCGGACACACGGGCCCGAGTTTGCACAAGGATTCTCAGCTCCCCGATATTAATATAAGTACTGTAGGTTAAGGCAGAGGTTGAGGACCCGTGTGCAGTCCGAGGCTGTGTCTGCGGACACACGAGCCCGAGTTTGCATAAGGATTCTCAACTTGCCGACACTAATCGTAAGTGTAGAGTTAAGTTTAACCAGTAAACTACACGAGTCCTCGAGACCAACGGCGTCCAGGGACTACGTTTCCTGGTTAATAATGTACCTAATAAATTAATGGCGACCTCGAATGTACGAAGCTTAGGCTGTCACTCGTATTTTTCAGCTAAAGCGTACCTTTCGTAGCATGTGCTGATTGCTAGGCAAAGAGAGTAATTGTAATGTAATAAGAATTTTTGTCTCATTGACACTTTTGATGCTCCACCTTAATTGATTTTGCAGGTACAGCGATGGGTGTAGCAGTTTTGCTGTGCGGGCCAGCTGATCGTCTGCCTCACGCTGCCGGCTCTTCTCCTCTGCCTTCGTCGTTGCCATATTATTAATATTTACTGTGTCATTTTACATGTAGGTACAGTTACACTACAACTGTCACACCTACACCGTGTATCACATACACCACGCTACACAACAATTTAGTTGTCAGTGTAAATGAAGCAAACTTTCGCTCAGTTTGACCTGAGTACAGGATTTTCACCGTCGTCACGGAGTTTTTTCCCTCAAGCTTGCCTCTATTAACGTAAATACGAGGTTTTTATGCTAATTGGCGATAGTGATTTTCTCCTGTAGCAGGATAGCACACACACCACAGTGTGAATCTTGTGTGACTGAGTTTGGATGCGTACATATATATATATATCCACAAATTTTTTCCCATAGGGAAAAAATTTCATTTTGAAGGGGCGTAATGTCACGAATAAATTTTGCAACATTTTCCTTTTGTGAGAAACCACAAACTATTAGTGGAAAACTCACTGTGTATCGTTCAGTTAACTGTTTCTCTCTCCATTTCGATGGTATACTTTTTTCAAAACATTTGTCACTGTTTCAAAAGTGACCGTTCTAATGCACGTCATTAAGTACTCTACTGAGCAATATTATTGTTTCTGTATTGTTCGCCCTTGCTTGCCTCAACCGTTGGCCATGCCTTCTTCCGGCTGGCCTGGGCATCGTATTTGAATCAGTCTTTTGTCTGTCGTGACGGAGTGTGGTTCTGTGCTCCAGTAGAGAGAGTGAGAGAGATCATCTAGCACCCAGACTACACTAGACTACAGTTCTCCAGACTCCCACCCTTCCTTGGTGATACGCTGCATTGACCAGTATTTTCTTTTCGTTTTCATAGACTTAAGAGTTTAGTTAAGTGTGCTGTTCCCTCACATGCCGGCCGGCTGTGCAGCATGTTGTTTTCCTAGGCGTAAGAATTTAGTTTTTGAGTGAGTGAGTGAGTGAGTGCGATCTCTTTATTGTGAATTCATTATGAAATGCAACGTTAAATTTAATTCTTTGTAATCAATAAATTTAACAGTTCTTTTTCTTTGAGCTTAATGTAATATAAACTCGTGTTTCATTTCTCCATAATTAAGCTTATTTCCCTTATAGCTCCTAGCTTGCATAAACGCTTTGCTATTCATAATTGGTACCTAGGCCAGTCTTGTTGTATTAAGCTTAAAATCCGTTGTGTCTTCTAGGCGTTAACGCATCTGCAAGAACCTGATATTATTAATAGCGAGGCATGGACCTTGCAAGAGGGGAACAAGTCAAGAGTGAGAGCAGTGGAAATGAGTTACTTGAGAGGAGCATGTGGAGTGACGTGGAGGGACAGGTTGACGAATGAAGAAGTGAAGGAACGCTGTGAGGTGGATGTGGATGTGGTTGAAAAGATTAGGAGAAATACACTGAGGTGGTTTGGACATGTGAAGAGAATGGAGAATGAAAGACTGACTAAGAGGGTGTATGTAGGTGAGGTGGAGGGAGGGAGAGGGAGAGGTAGACCGAGGATGAGGTGGAGGGAGGGAGAGGGAGAGGTAGACCGAGGATGAGGTGGAGGGATGGAGTTTAGGGGTATATGAGGGAGGGGGGGGTGAGTTGGGGGGAGGGTAGTCAAATTGTGGGCGACAGAGCGACTTGGAGGCGTTTTGTCTGCAGCCACCCTTTGCGGGAGTTAACGCATCCGCAAGAACCTGATATTATTAATAGTATTAGTTATTTATTATCAGGGGTGAAGTAACTTTCTCCAGAGGCTAACAGTACTAATAAACAGCAGTTGTGAGTAATTAGTCTCTGGTGTGTACTGTTGAGAAAGTTTATAAATTCTCATTCTGAGAGAGTCGGCGAAGCGGGCCGGCATAAAGTAATCATTGCTTGATTTAGCAAGACAATTCATTCTCCCTGCTCTTCAGTATTATTGAGAATTATCCTTTAATATTGCATTTATTTTAAAAACCCCGTGACAACCTTGCTGGAAAGACACAAGTCAAGAGTGAGAGGAGAAGAAATGAGTTATCTGAGACGAGCATGTGGTGTTACATGGATAAACAGACTGACAAATGAGGAAGTGAAGGAGTTTCGTGTTGTGCATGTGAATGTGATAGAAAGCGTTATGAGAAATAAATTGAGGTGGTTGGCCAGGTAGTGAGGATGGAGAGTGGGACACTAACGTGGAGTGTGTATGTGAGTTAGGTGGAGGGAAGTAGAGGGAGGGCGAGACGGAGGATGAGATGGAGAGATGGCATGGAGAGGTATATGAGAGATGGGGATGTGAGCTGGGGGGAGGGCAGCGAAGTGGTGGGAAACAAGGAGAAATGGAGGCAAATTGGTTGTGGCCACCCCTTACGGGATTAAGGCGTTTGGCGATAGATAAATAAATAGACTTCTGTGCGCACTAGTATGATGACAGTCGTCCATCAATTCATCCCACCCCTCACACTTCCTTACTACCTCACACATCCCTACCTTTCACCTCCCACCTCCGCCCGCTTCCAGGAAGCCAGTTCGGTATAGACAACTGGCTGGAAATACCGTGGCTAAATGAGGATAAAAGAAGACTTTCTCAGCATTTCTTGAGGAAGAAGGAAAGCAGAGGAAGAAGAAGGAGAAGAGAAGAAAAAGAGGAGGACGAGGAGGAAGAAGAAGAAGAAGAAGAGGAAGGAGTAAATGGAGAAAAGAAAAAAGAAGAAAGAGGAGGAGGAGGAGGAGGAGAGGGCTTAGACTGATGCTTACCGACTTAATGAGAGTCATTGAAACAGGCAATTATCTTTTTGTTAGTATTGGTTTCCTCCCAAATTAAGATTCATCCTTATCTGCCCTGCCCTGCCATTCTGTGCCATGCCTTCTCTTACCATGCCTTACGTTTTCCTCGTCTTACTTCGCCTTCTCCTTACCCTGTCCTGACTCACCTTGTTGTGCCGTGCCCTACCCTACCGTACCCTATCCTATCTTGCCAGGCTACCATCCCTACAACGCCTCTGTTTGCAACCCTGTGGCGAAATGACAGGGAGAGGAGAGAAAAGTGATGAGCAAGTGAAGTGAAAGGAGTAAAAAAAAAAAGTTCAGTGCATATATTTACAGATAAATGTGGAAAGAAAGCGTCACTCTCATTGGCACTATAGGCCACATAGTTCGGATCCCTTGCAAAGTATGTCAGTTCGGAGTCAGTATGAAAAATATAACGGTTTTATTCTTGCTTTTAACGAACGAATTTATTTAGCTAAGGAATATTCCTTAGCAATGGAGGGATTAATGAATGAAAGGTTTATTTCCTTCAGTTAGACAGGCTTGTCCTATGGTATATTAAATGGATTGCAGATAGCGAGAATAAAATGGAAAATACGTCAGATGAAAGTGACTAATGACAAATAAGAAGAATAAAAATAAATCTTCTCGTGAAGATTTATTGTAGTTCTCATCCACTGCCTCTAACCTATGTCAAAACCTCATGATCTTACTAAACTAACCAATAAATGATGATTGATAGCTACTGTACGTGTAAATTAGGGTCTGTGTTTTGGGAGAAGTGAGTCGCTGCGATTTTAGGATATTTTCACTGTTGTATGTAGGATGGGGGTGTGTAGCAGCCGGCCCAACTGAACCAGGTCCCGTACTGGGAGAATCGAATATTGCCTTAAGTGGGCCACACGGTTGTATTATTTGCCAGAAAATATTACTTTTACAAAATTGTATTGTCGATGGAGCAGGAAATTCCAGAACACTTTTTTTTTCTGTGAATTCTGCAACTTATAAAGCCCTTTTGCTTGTGTGCCTCAACACATAATTTTGATTCGCTCGTATTATCCTTTCTGTAGGAGACTTAACAGCAATTCTTTTTCAGTAATTGATTCGCATACATGACTTTATTATTCTCGTACATTTTTTCTTTCTTTTTTGAAACTGGCGTACTCTTGCAACAAAAACAAACAAGGAAATATATAACCACATATTCTTTTATGTAACAGGCTTTGTAACATTTCTAAGTGATTTAATTAACACATTTCACGTCCATGTATTTCTGAAGAGAGAAATTGCAGCAGTTACATACAAGAGACATGATTAGGTGTAAATAGCAAAAAGTTCTGAAGGAAAGGGTGTTACGAATTACCCCAGACCAACAAGAAAACGGCCCACTCTTGATTCCAGACAACAGTCAATACTCAAGAACATTTTTTTTTGTCTTTTTGAAGAGAAGGAAGGAAATAACCAGAAACTCGTTCTTTCCCACTTCTTTAACCCTCTTACTGATGGAGACAACTCTAATATTCCATACCAGATAAGGAGATACGATTTTCTTCAGCTAGGTTAGTATAACAAACCCAATAGCATTAATAGATAATGAAACTAGAAGTGTGTGTTTGTTAACAGATCGCTTTAAATAGCAAGGGATTTATGAAAAGAGTCCAAGCTGAATTACAACTTTTTTGGATCTCACCACTTGGAAGATACTAATTTCATGGGCCACCCCTATTTAAAGGTCCAAAATACGCCGTTGAAACCTATGAGATCGCCAGATATTACCAGATACACAACACGACACATCAAAATACAGTATAGCGTGACCAGAGAAAAATATAAATTTCCTCATGACCCATTCATATCAGGTCAGCCAACCAGGCTACCAAAATAATCACAGTCCGCGGTGTGATGTCACTCAGTCCTTCACAGACAAACGCTCCACTCATTCACTGTCTCACATTTTTTTGTGTGACCCACTCGTATTTATTGTTTTCACTATATTTCCTTGTGAGAATCAATCATTCATTGACACTTCTTTCACTCGCTCTATACAGAATTATCTTACTTTCATCAATAGTTTTTACAAAGAATACTGATATTTTGTCAAGGGAAGTGTAAGGTAATAACGCTGTTGTGTCCTTAAACATAAGCAGTATCTAATTTGAAAACAAAGGAATATTGGCAACTTACAGAAACGAAGAGTATACGAGTACGTACAGTCATATAAAGATAACAAACATTGCTCAGGGAGTGCAGCATGGTAGCAACACATCTATGGTACACTGTCATACTTCTGAGCCAATGGCCATGAAGATTAGTGGTCATTATTAACTACACAGCAATAATGTAGTGACATACTTTTCTCTCTCTCTCTCTCTCTCTCTCTCTCTCTCTCAACTTTGTTACACAAATTCTTTATTTATCACTGCCGGTAATGCAATAAGATGCACCGACAAAATATTTACATTGAAACCGCTAATTTAACACTGATCATATTAATATTATAATAATCTGCAACACCACAAAGATGTAAACAGTGCTTTACCTTTGGGGAGAAAAGAGGGAGTGATACACACCTCCCTCCTTGTGAAGCGTTCTCCCAGCAAACATGATTGTGTTGGTTCAGAACCGTTCGATGCTGGCTTTGATGGCACGTGGTGTCGGAATGGTATAGGCAAGCCAGATGACCTGAATCATCCTAGTGCAAGCGCCGACAACCGTTTGCATACAGATCCAGATTCGGTTCTGTTCTGGCGCAACATCATGTCTATATTGGAAGCCAGTAATCAAACGACAACCGGTTTGCCAGCATACGTGTCGATTCCTGTAAATATGTACTGCTGTATCAGACCTATTCATAACCATTACAGAACCATCTGTTAGGGAGCATCAGACCATTAAAGGCAAAACTGCATATCCAGTTTTCTTCTCTTTTAACAACTTGAGAGACCACGTTTAAATTACCTTGAACTGAGCTGAACATCATTCATGTCTTTGTTGAATAGTGATATTCGGCACAGTACAAGGTGATTTAAAGGTGGTTTTGCAACTTGGAAAAAGTTTGTGATAAGTCTGTTTACTTCTTGCGGCTCTCAAACATCTGCAGTTTATAATTTTTGGTTCTTTGTTAAAGCGTGTCTGGTATATGTTGCACACACAATTCTACTGGACAGACTGCCAGACCTGTATAGGAGCCAAATAGTTTGAAAAAAAAAAAAAAAAAAAAAAAAAAAAAGGTTTAGCATAGGAAAGGGAAATATAGTACAAACTACACAGTATCAATATTTACTTTACCACAGTAATAACGAAGCATCTACTGAACTACTAAGAAAAGACAGAGTTTTGCCAAGTCAAATTCAATAAAAAGAGTGTAATTTGCCCTGCAAATATCGGGAATATAGACTAGTGGTACTGCGGACGGTGGAAGAAAAGTTGGAAAAATAAAGGGAAAATCCAGCGCAAATTCACTGTTTTGGATTATCGTAATAATAATAATAATAATAATAATAATAATAATAAATAGAATGGCACTCAGCAGAGTGCATACCTCCGCCAAGGCCCAACATGCAGTTCCTTTTAATTCAGTCAAGTCTAATCCGATATGGAAAAAGACTGCCCCCCAATAAATGCATATTTAATTCCGCTAGATGCGGAATTTCACATGGATCCGAGCCAAACTGTACACATTCGTATATACCAACATCCTAAATAGGCCGGATTTTTTTCATGAAGTTCCATGCAATATTCACTGAAATTTTTACGAAAATGTCTCACAATGCTAAAGAAAGCGAAAAAAAAAAAAAAAAAAAAATCCTGGATCCGCACCTTTATACGGATCCGCAGCAAAATTTAATGGAGTCTATTCTGGGCCAAGGTCCATTCTTCTACCAAGTTTCGTGGAAATCCTTCAGTAGTTTTTGTGTGATCTTGCTCACCAACCAACCAACAAACAAACGGACAGGGGTGAAAACATAACCTCCTTGGTGGAGGTAATAAATAATAATAATAATAATAATAATAATAATAATTCCTCTGTTCTTTTATTTACAAAACTATGAACACTCCATTTGTAAATATTATTTAGTGGTAGGTGGGGGCACACACCATCCACTCACTCAATGTAGTGCTGCTCTCAGGTGTCTGTTCTTTCCTCTCCTCCCTCCTTTCCTTACTTCCTCTTCTGTCTTTCTTTACACCATTCTTTCCTCGTCCTTCTGCCTACGGGTGACTTTACACTCCCTCTTTTGTCTTTCTTTCCTTCATTCTTTCTATTTCCTTCTGCCTGTGGGTGACTCTACACTGAGTGACAAGCCGAATGCTTTCCTGTACACCAGGAAACCATTTACTACCCTGGGTGGTGACCATATAATCTGGTGGTTTAATGGGGAATTGCGGCGCTCCAGTCGAATTGGGGTTGAGGTTGGGGTTATTGCTCACGTAATGCCACTCAGGGATAAGTGAGGCTGGTCACTCTCATCTTAAATGTCAGGACCAACTTGCCTAGCCCCGGGCTCCGACGCTTCTCATGGGGCAACGTAAGACTGGATGATGGATGGATGGATGGTTAAATAACCCATTGTTATTCACAAAAGTTAAAATACAAGGCATAATTTTCTAATTTTCAAGTAAAAATAGAATAGTTAAAATCATCGATCAACTAACCATTTTTTGTTTCAATGTTCTCTATCTAAAATTAAATTAACTTAAAAACTGTAAAATTTATATATAGGCAAACATTAAACAAACAGCTGGAAACGGCGTGATATGGGTTTAACTATATAGACCCAGTTCAGGTATATGCTAGCATTGGCAACAATATTCTGTTTCAATTCTGGTTTGCCAGAATTGGAATGGAATAGTATTTTGTGTATTAAGCCAATGCAGGTCACACGCGATTTGCCACAACCCGGGCGGTACCGATACCAATCCGGATTGAGCCGATGTTGGCCCAGTAACCCCATGTTTGTTGGGTTATTGCTATGACTTAGTGCAATGAAAACGATTTTTTAATATCATCAGTGAAATCTTCTTTCGTATAATGTGCAGAACATACAATAGCATATTTGGTATTGATAGTATCCAGGCTACAACGTGAATTTTATCCACAGATTTCTTAACTGCTCGTCTTTCGGAAATCGGAAATATCTTACGTTCTTTTTGTTCACTATTGAGTTTTTACTACTACAACCAAATTCCGTGCACAAGTATGCTCGATAATTAATTGCAGACTATAAAATTCTTCCACGAGGATAATTTATAAACCAATTTTTATACGTCATGTGTATGTATGTCAAATACAAAAGCAGACCGGGCCTCCCTGTCTCCTGGCCTGTCTTATCTGGATCTGGAACCCGCGTGACGTCACATCTCACCTGTCCCCTGCGCGAATTTGCCTGGCTGACTGACCTGGTGTGAGGGGATCCTGGATTTTATCAAGTTCAGAAGATTGGCAATTCTGCAGTGTAGTTCAATACCTAAACTCGGCTCACTCACTTACTCGCTACCTCACTCAGCCAATATTGTCAGTGTCTGTTGTCCAGCTCATGCCGCCCTTACTGTTAGTCGCGTTTTCTTCATTGTTGGCCAACCGTTGCTGCCCTTATTGTTATTCGAGTTTTCTTGCTTGGTTTCTTTTGGTCTTTCTTGTTTAATTGTGGCAAGCACTTCTACCCTTCAGAATTAAACGATTCCGACCAAACCTGGACACAACGACCAGCCTATGACCTAGATGTGTCCCCAAGGTTTTGGTTGCTAGGCAGCGAATAATTGCCTAGCAATGACTGAGAAATCGTCTTTTCGTACGTTTCACGTTTTGAGCTGTAGATGCATTACTAATGGGCGTAGAGAGCTCTGACTTCTTTAGGCGTAATCTTGAGGTCATTCCCTATCGGAAATGTGTTAAAAATTTTCCTCTCTCTCCTCAAGTTTTTGAGTGGCAGTCCTGTCAAGATTAGCCTCAGTGTCCCTAGCAACCAGTACCGGTTATCAAAAATGCCCCACTAGTTCCCCAGAGGCTTGATAGAATTGAAAGAAACTTTGCATTCTCACAGACATTGGCTACTACTACAACTTTCTTATATACACCTATGTGCTACATTGACCAGGTCAGGGGTCAAAGGTCATTAAATGAAAAACGGTGAAAATAGCTAAAATCACGACTATGCCTGCGTGAAATGCTAAGGCTCCGAAGTTTAAGCCAGGGCCATGATTCTTGGATGGAACGTTGCACTGGAGTACCTGCGTACAAAAATGACATTTACAGTAGTGTCGAAACTCACATCCAGTCGTTGGCAGCGTCACCTAGAAGTCATACCTTGGGTGGGCCATTCTGCAAACTTCAAGTCCTCTAGCTCCATAGTGGGTGGATGGAATAAAATGAAACTTTGCATGCTTAAGGCCGTTAATGAGTAAGGGAGACCAGGTCAAATTGTGACGATTTTTTCATTTTTCCTCATTGCATCATAGGTTAATGGTATAATAATTTGTTTTTTGTTTTGTTTTTTGTCAGGAAACAGGATAATATGTCTATATATTATAAATATAGACAAAATAAATGAAAACAGTTATGTCATATGGTTAGTTAAAGGTTTAAGGTGGCAAGCCATTTGTCACAATCTACACCAGATACGGGGGAACTTGTTACTCACCCCGGGGTAAATTAATATGCACGTTATAGAACCCAAATATGTCCATAATTATTCTATTGTCGTTAACATGCCAATACAGGCGTAGTGGCATACTGGATGTAATGTAAGTGAAATTAATTTATATAATTATCATGCATTCAGTCACTCATCACAATCTCTGTCAGTAACTGAATCATTCAGTTGTGCAACTCCTATCATTCATTTACACCATCGTCACCGGTACTCACTGAATTACTCACGTGTTCCATTTCCACTCTTAACATATAGACAGAGACAAACAGATAGATATAAATAGCTTGATTTATATAGAAAGACTGATTCTTTGATATAGATAGATAGATGAAGGAATAAACAGATAGTCTGAGACAAAGATAGATATAGAGAGATATATTAGGTAGATAGATAGATAAATAGATAGATAGATAAATTAGGTAGATAGATAGATAAATAGATAGATAGATGTATTAGGTAGATAGATAGATAAATAGATAGATAGACTGAGAGACAAACTGACAGATAAACGCAGATACCACCTAGATCTACATAAAGATTACCTTTACCAACACCGTTCATTAACCAATATGTCACTTTTACATTACACTGTACTGATCTGTAACATTTTTATATTATTATTATCCATATCTCGTTTGACTGTTGCCACCATGACAGTCTGTTTTCCATGGGTAATTCCTGGCATGGTTGAAGTGATTAGCCGATACTATCGGCATAATTTAGTACAATTGTTCTCAAATGGGGTAAATTGATACTGCAACAGCTAAACCATAACAACAAAGCCAAACACTGGTTTTCTGTATACTTGGCCATTTTATATTTATAAAAATGACGTCACCACAATAAACCTTTGCTAATTTCATAGCCTTTTCACATATATAGTTCCGTGTCCCCTACTACAAGTGTGTTTCGTCCATCCATGACCTTTGTCAGCCAGGTTAAGGTTCAAAGGTCATCAAGTGCAAAATCGATAGAATCGCGACTATACTCGCGCGAAATGCTAAGGCTTCGATGGTTATTGACCTACGGCCATGAAACTTGGCTGGAATATTGTCACGGAGTGCCTTCTTTCAGAAAAGAATGAACTTTGATCTCGAAACTTACATGTGGTCGCTGGCAAAGCTTGGTCCGCTTAGAGACGGCCATCGTCGCCTACCGGCTTGTCAGTCAGTCAGTCAGTCTGTGTGTGTGTGTGTGTGTGTGTGTGTGTGTGTGTGTGTGTGTGTGTGTGTGTGTGTGTGTGGGTGGGTGGGTGGGTGGGTGTGGGTGTAAGCTTTTACGAAACAGATAATAAAACAACTACCACCAGTAATACTACACTATACTATAATTACAACAGAGAAATGCGAGAAGCAGAAGATGGTGGGGATGGTGAGAATTTGTGTCAGTACCGTATTCTGTTTCTGCAACGACAATCATGACTAGTTCAGATGTTTTTAGAGAGCAAAGCGACGTTGCACCTAATTTTTTCTTGCCTCTCGACCTTGGCCTTTCGGTCTGTGCTACAATGGAACTACAGTTTCCCATAGCCATCCACTCTTTAAGTGCGTTTAGACGAAGGTAATATCCGACGGTTTAGTTTTGTAAGGGGGAGAGTACCCCTCAGTTTTGCTCTGGGATATAAAGTTATTGAGATAATTAGGATTTTGTAAAAAATTCCATAATTCTGATACGGTAAATCTTTGGTTAGTCTGGGTAAGAAAGATGGTCATTAAGCTTAGCTTACATTTTGGTGCAATAAGTCCGTCTTCGGTTTCTCGGTACATCATGGTGGAAAGTCTTTGTGTTGAAACAGTTGATAGGGTTAGATGGATAGATAGATACATATCTAGGAAGATATACTGATGAATGAATAAACACGTCACTTTGATTACAAAACACACTGTTTGTGAACTAGTTCCCATTTTTGGTTCACTTCTCCATTTACACTAATGTGTAAATTATATCTGGATTATATCATCGACAAGTTCTCCTAGTTCCTTGAGCTTTGTGAGTACATAGCCTCCACTGATTGTAATCTGGTTAGGTAAGAAATAACTCGTTATATATTTGTATTCTGAGGCCTATGTGAATTCCCTTTTGTACAACGAATCCTGGTTTCTTCTTTGATGTGTGTATGTTAAAGTGTATAGTAAAGTAGGTTAGTTTTCTTATGAGCTCTACCTTATCCCTTTTGGTGATTAATTAAAGGTTAAGAGTGCACCATAGTATATTTCCCCATAACAACACACACACACACACACACACACACACACACACACACACACACACACACACACACACACACACACACTTAAAGCTGTCCTTCTATTACAGAGGATAACTGGCTGCTATATTCACTGAAACGGTGTTTTTTAGCCTTTGTGTTAAAATGAAGATATGCAAACTTTGCCACCCAGTTAGCATGTCAAGTCCGGGTTTACTAGGAGAACTCTGTTTTGGTTGTGCCTCCGTTTTCTACGCTCTGCTCTGGCCAGGTTTCGAGCTTCTTCAAAAAGAATGATGTCTTTGCTGCTGAGAGCTCGCCATTGTTTTCTGTCAGAGGCATTGATTTCAAGGTCTTTTGGTATGATGGTGCATTTCTTCAGAGTTGTCCTTATATGATGGCTTCTTTATACCTCTTCTACTGTCCCCTTGGGTTGCAACGTGCTGCAGGGATTTGGCAATACAGAAACTGGCGGGGAAGGTGTTGCCTAGACATGCGAAACACATGTCTGGCCCATCTAAGCTGATTTTTAGCTAGCATGATTTCTGTGCCGGTTGACCCGCTAGGATTTTGTGAGTGAGGGACTTTATCCTCCCATGTGAGTCCTAAGATCCACTGTAAGCATCGGCTGTAAAAAGCCCCAAGCTATTTCATGTGATGCTGTTAAGTAATCCAGGATTCGGCAGCATTTAAAAGGGTGGAGAGGCATACAGCTGCGTTATACTGATGGCTTCTTCTTGATTCTCAACTTGGTGTTTTCAAAGACTCTGGAGCTGAGACTGTTTAAAGAGGCTGTGACGTGGTTGATTCTTGCACGGACTTTAGCATCAGTGTTGTGTTTATCTGTGAGCACACTTCCCAGGTAAGTAAAATTCTCGACCTGTTTTACATTTTCGCCATTTATCGGAAATGCAAGAGTTCATGTCTTTTTCAAGAGGGAGCAATGCGCACTGGCTTCTGTGAGCGAGTAACAGGGCTGACATTGTAGGGGCAACATCCGAGCAATATTCGTGTAAATCTAAATCCGTAATCCTACACTGGACTTTGGAAATACCGTGTACTGGATGTGAGGGGCGAAAAACCCATCATGAAGATGGTTTGGAAATTACGTTACCCTCGTCGGAAAGATGCGCTCCACTGAGCTTCCCTCTAATTTATTTACTTATTTTTTTTTTCATTCACTCCTTCATTCATTCATTCTGAGTTTTAGTAGTAGCAGTAGTACGGTACTAGTAGTAGTAGTAGTAGTAGTAGTAGTAATAATAATAATAATAATAATAATAATTTAATAATAATAATAAAAATAATAATAATGATAAAAATCTATCTATCTATCTATCTATAGCTCGACGCCCTAATCCCGCAAAGGGTGGCCGCAGACAAAAATCCTCCAAGTCGCTCTGTCACCCACCATTTGACTACCTACTCTCCCCCCAAATCACCCCCCCCTCCCTCATATACCCCTCAACTCCATCCCTCCACCTCATCCTCGGTCTACCTCTCCCTCTCCCTCCCTCCACCTCACCTACATACACCCTCTTAATCAGTCTTTCATTCTCCATTCTCTTCACATGTCCAAACCACCTCAGTGTATTTCTCCTAATCTTCTCAACCTCATCCACATCCACCCCACAGCGTTCCTTCACTTCTTCATTCGTCAACCTGTCCCTCCACGTCACTCCACATGCTCCTCCCAAGTAACTCATTTCCACTGCTCTCACTCTTGACTTGTTCCCCTCTTGCAAGGTCCACGCCTCGCTTCCATAGGTCAGGGTAGGGATCACAATACTATCATGCAGTGACTTCTTAACTTCCATACTCACCTCCCTATTTCTCATCACTGCTTTCAGTGTACCAACAACCTTCCTTCCCTGCTGTACCCTTTCACGCACATTTCATCCCCCAAAGTTCCATCTGTACTCATCATACTACCCAAGTACTTGGATGCACTCACATTCTCCATATCCTCACCATCCAACCTCACTGCACACTCTGTGATTTCATTCCTCTCAAACACCATAACTTTACTTTTGTTTACATTAACTTCCAGATTCCTCCTCCTACACACTGTCCCAAATTCATTCACCAAACCTTGCAACTCCCATTCATCTTCACTCAACAATACTATATCATCAGTAAACAGCAACACCGGAAGCTTCCAAATTTCAACCTCATTCATTAGAGCCACCCCCACATCCACTACCCTACCCTGCACCTGCTTTACAACCCCATCCATGTATATATTAAACAGCCATGGAGACATCACACAACCCTGTTTCAGTCCCGCAATGAGATAAAAGAACTCACTCAGCTCATCATCCACTCGCATCGTAGCCCTAGCTCCCTCGTACATACTCTTCACAGCACTCAACAATTTCCCCTCCACTCCATATATTCTTAATACCTTCCACATACCTTGCCTATCTATTCTGTCATAAGCTTTCTCCAAGTCCATGAAGGCAGCATAGACTTTCCTTCCCTTCTCTAGATACTTCTCCACTAAACATCTTAGAACAAATATCTGATCTACACACCCTTTTCCTTCCTAAATCCCCCTTGTTCTTCTCCAACTAGCTCCTCTGTCATATGCCTAACCCTATCAATGAGTATTCTACCATATATTTTACCAGTCACACTAAGAAGGCAAATACCCCTATGGTTACCACATACTCCTCTCTCCCCTTTTCCTTTGTATAAAGGAACAATTATACTTGATTTCCAGTCCTCTGGAACCCTCCCTCTTCCCAAGCCAATCTACACAACTTCCATATCCACTCCAGAACAATCTCACCCCCATACCTAAGCATTTCACCACACACTCCATCAATTCCTGGGGCCTTTCCCAACTTAATCTTCTTCATCGCTTCCACTACTTCCGCCCTACTGATCTCTTCCTCCCTCCTCTCATCTCTTCTTCTCCCAGCCATTCCCCAACCACTAATACTCGCACTACTCTCACTCTCTACATTCAACAAAGCCTCAAAGTGCTCCTTCCATCTCCTCAACTTCTCTCTCTTCTCCACCAACAATCTATTATTCATATCTATCACTTCCCTACTACTTCCCCTTTCATACTGCCTTACTTTCTTTACCTCCTTCCAAAACAACTTCTTACTTTCCCCCCATTTGACACTCAGATTCCTCTCAAACTCTTCATCCACTTTCTTTTTACTCTCCTTCACCAGTCTCTTAACCTCCCTTCTCCTGCTCACATATACCTCTCTCTGCTCTCTCTCATCTTCTCCCCTACCTCTACTCGCTAACCATTCACTATATGCCTTCTTCTTTTGTTCCACAGCTCGTTTCACCTTATCATTCCAACATGCTGTCCCTTGCACACCCTTGCATCTCTTCCTCACTCCACAAACCGCCTCACACGCTGCGCCTATCTCTTCTGTGAATATCATCATAATAATAATAATAATCTATCTATCTATCTATTGCCAGACGCCTCAATCCCGTTTGGGGTGGCCACAAACAAATCGCCTCCAAGTCGCCCTGTCCCCCGCCATTTCACTGCCCTGCTCCCAACTAACATCCCCCTCTCTCATATACCTCTCCACCCCATCCCTCCATCTCATCCTCGGCCTCCCCCTCCCTCTTCCCCCCTCCACCTCACTCACATACACTCTCTTCGTCAGTCTTTCACCCTCCATCCTCTCCACATGGCCAAACCACCTCAGTGTGTTCCTCATATCGCTTCCTATCACATCCACATCAACACCACAACTCTCCTTTATATCCTCATTCGTCAGCCTGTCTCTCCATGTGACTCCACAGGCTCCTCTTAAATAACTCATTTCCACTGCTCTCACTCTTGACTTGTGTCCTTCCAACAACGTCCAAGCTTCACTTCCGTAAGTTAGAGTTGGTATCACAATACTGTCATGTAGTAACTTTTTCACTTCCATGCTCACTTCCCTGTTTCTTATCACTGCTTTCAAAGAAGCAGCAACCTTTCTTCCCTGCTGTACCCTTTCAAGCACTTCACCCTCCAAACCTCC